>NC_057794.1:531479121-531591422 GCF_018294505.1 Triticum aestivum
ACGCCCGTGGCCGACTCAACCATCCACGCCGGTTTACAACGCCCGTGGCCGACTCAACCGTCCATGCCGGTTTACAACGCCCGTGGCTGACTCAACCGTCCACACCGGCTTACAACGCTCGCGGCTGTTTCTCTCATCCGCGCCGGTGTACAGCGCCTACGGCCGACTCTTGCAGATATATCAACAAATCAGAGCCATGCCTGCTCATACAAGCTGTCCAACGGATGTGTGCATACCGCTGACCTGCGGTCCGGTTTATTCTAACAAACCTGGAGCGGATTATAATATATTATCAGCCTCCATCAGATGGCTCAATGGTGTTATCACAAATTCATGAACTCCGGGTCATTGGAGGCAAAAATAACCCGACCCTGGAGGCTACTGCCCTATTGGAAAAAATTTGAAGGCCGGCCGAAAAATTTCCGGTTTAAAAAGTGATTGACACTCATAAAGTTCCAGTTCAATAGAAGAATTCCGGTTTATCAAGAAAGATTCCGGTTCAAAATATGGTTCAAGGGAAATATGTCTCCTGCAAAGCTCTGAAGCTCTCAAATCCGGTTTAAGAATTTCCGGTTCAAAAAGGAATTAACTTCTCACAAGTTCGAGTTTAAAAGGCCGTCAGAAAATTTCCAGTTGAAAACAAAGACTCCGGTTTACAATCCGGTTCAAGGGAAATATGTCTCCCACAAAGCTCTAACGCTCTCAATATCCGGTTCAAAATCCCGGTTCAAGAAGAATTTATCTCTTGCAAAAAATTTAAAGGTTGCCGAAGAGGACCTGCTGCCCTGACGCGCGGTTCACACATGGGTGTCCTGCCTTATGGGCTCATCTTCATATGATTACTTGGGGGCTTCTTGTTCAAACATAGGTGTATTCACCAAAGAGAATATGGTGTTACTACCCTCTTGATGCGGCTATCAGGACAATATTATCATAAGGGGCCAAAGAGAGTCTGTTGCACAGCACAACTCAAACATGGGTATCCCTTGAGCACAGCTCACAATATCACTTGGGGGCTATGTTCGAACCATAGCTACACCTCTTGATAGGCATAAGGGCCACCAGGGAAATCATTTGGGGGCTTGGTCGTATCCGAACCATAGCTACACCTCTTGATAGGCATAAGGCCACCAGGGAAATCACTTGGGGGCTATGGGTTCGAACCATAGTTACACCTCTTGATAGGCATAAGGGTCACCAGGGAAATCACTTGGGGGCTTGGTCGTATCCGAACCATAGCTACACCTCTTGATCGGCGCAATGCCACAATTATGGCTACTTGGGGTTCTGGTCGTATCCGAACCATAGCTTAAACCCTCTTGATCATACACATACATCATTATATATTAAGTCATACATTGCATCATCATTACCTCATCATAGCATGTATCATATGTGCAGGGATATACCGACGTTCATTGACCCGACTTGGCTTTCAATTACAAGTTGAAAATACATGATCAATTATAATCCGGTGTTATTAACCCAGTCTGGTTTCGACTACAAGTCGCCAGCATCGAATATGGATAATCCGGTGTTTATCATAACCCGGTACAGTTTTATCATAAACCGGCACAATATGGAAGGAGTTATCAGTACTCAAGATTGGCATTATCACCCTTACTACAAAAAAACCCAACAATGTGATTCAATGTCACAAGTATGATATATTTTCATATTTGATTATTTTAAGTATAGCCTTGGTTATAAACCCGGGTTATATGTTGGGCATTATGACCCGTCTGGCGGTAAAACCGCTAGGACACTTTAAACTTGTTATATCCAGAAACAGGTTGAATAAAGCATAATTACAAATCACCGGTGTTTATTGACCCATCCTGGCTTTGGACTATAAGTCGCCAGTATATATTTGGATTGCGCCATTGGAATTATGCGCTTACAAATCATTGGGTATATTATTCAAATAGCCAACATGGCTGAATTTTTATGGTTATCAATAACCAGTATTTATGATTAAGGGTTTCAAAGTCGCTTTAGCGCAATGGCTATCATATTATCAATAGATATGATTTATTCTACAATTGAAGGAATAGTCCCGAGTTGCTGCAGGCTTACAACCCGACACTTGGGGGCTACATTATTTCAGTTAAAATTACATTAAATACACAAGTCTCATGTCGCTGCAAGCATGCACCATGACACTTGGGGGCTAATGCAAAGTCATTTTTACTAGTCATATTGAAGATCCGACTCATCATATTATAATGAGCCGGCCCTTGGGGGCTACCAATTGCTCATGTCAATAATTCGAGGTACAAAGCTTTTAATCCATTATATCGAAGCGTCCACTGCTCAGTTGGTAAAGCACAAGGCTCTTAACCTTGTGGACATGGGTTCAAGCCCCATGATGGGGGTTACATCATAGGATATTATTTTCATTGAAGAATACATCGAGTCCCAGCTCAATATTATCTTATTAAGCCGGCCCTTGGGGGCTACATATTGCTGCTCAAGTTTACATGATCATATTTACAAAGTCCCTGCTCATTATTGCATACTGACCCGGCCCTTGGGGGCTACACTAGTTGAAGTTTTTTATGAGAATAAGGCAATTTCAAGTCCCAGGTTGCTGCAAGCATGACAACCCGGCACTTGGGGGCTACATATGTAGAATACTCAATTCTGACTATGATTGAGATGAAGAAACCGGATTTCTTCAAGGTTGAAACACTTATTGGAGCAAGTCTTAAGTTATCACTATTTTCCTCTTAAGACTTGGGGGCTACAGGTATTATGCATATAAAGGAGGAATATCTTCATTTTATCAGTTTTGAGCAAATCAGGAAGATCAATTACATGACCCGGTGTCGACAACAATTATGACCCGGTGCCATCAATATTTATAAACCGACCATTTTGGTAATATTAAACCGGCAAGTTTTACATCTTCAAACCGGCTGAATATCAGGTAAGTATTTCAAGACCCATATTTCTTAAACCGGCGCTTTGGAAGCCGACTCAAGTGGATTATTCTTCACAATGTTTCTCTGTGAGAAACCTATGTCAACAAATTGAGTATGAAGCTGGCTTGTTAACCCGTATTTTCTAGAAGGAGGAAATGACAAGGACTTAAGGATCATCAGGTACCGGTTTACAAGAATTCTTAACCCGGAGCATAACCTGTCAAATTTGTTCTTGTGTTTATTTTGCAGCATAAGTTTACCATGGATAAATCCAAGCTAAACTTGGGGGCTAATGTCGGGGATATACACCACGGTGTAAACCGGCCGGAAGTATAACCCGGCCGGACTAGGCGTTTCATTGGTAAACCGCCAGAGGATTGGAGATTTATGTGTCTGGCAGTTCACTGGTATGACGATTCACGAGCCTAAAGACTCATTGGTGACCCGGCTGGACTTGGCGGTTTACTTGAGACCCGGTTTACACTTGGCGATTCACTGGTGACCTGCCCTGACCTGGCGGTTTACAAGCAACCCGCCGGAACATTATGACACACTTGTGACCTGGCGGACGGGTCAGATGAATGACAAGGCCCAAGGCCCAGAAGGCCGGTTTATGTTAATGGTGGGCCGGTTTAAGAGGAAAGGCATGAGGAACATTTATCTTACAAGGAGTTAAGACCTGGACTTGTATCCGGTTTGTATTAGAGATAGACTAGTCCTAATCCTAATAGGACTCTAGATGTAACCCGCCCCTCCAACATATATAAGGGGGGGGGGGCAGGGCTCCCCAAAAGGGACAAGACAAGACAAGATTGACAAGTTCCACAAGTTGGACAAGTTAGGTTTAGACAATAGCTCTCGAGATAGAGCACTCTTGTAACCGTGATCATCATCATCAATATCAATGAAGCAGGATGTAGGCTTTTACCTCCACCGTGAGGGGCCGAATCTGGGTAAAACATCGTGTCTCTCATCCCGCTCAACCCCTCTCAATCTACCACATAGATGCGTTGGCCTCGTGACTAAGTCCTGACACTAAGGACATCTGCCGTGACAAATCCACGACAGGTATACCTTCCACCTCAGATCCGAAGGCAAGATCTTTGTTGCCAAGAATGGATCCTTTCTAGAGAAAGAGTTTCTCTCAAAAGAAGTAAGTGGGAGGAAAGTAGAACTTGATGAAGTATTGCCTCTTGAACCGGAGAGTGGCGCAGCTCAAGAAAATGTTTCTGAGGTGCCTGTACCAACCAGAGAGGAAGTTAATGATGATGATCATGAAACTTCAGATCAAGTTGCTACTGAACTTCGTAGGTCCACAAGGACACGTTCCGCACCAGAGTGGTACGGCAACCCTGTCCTGGAAATCATGTTGTTATACAAGGGTGAACCTTCGAACTATGAAGAAGCAATGGCGGGCCCAGATTCCGACAAATGGCTGGAAGCCATGAAATCCGAGGTAGGATCCATGTATAAAAATGAAGTATGGACTTTGACTGACTTTCCCGATGATCGGCGAGCCATAGAAAATAAATGGATCTTTAAGAAGAAGATAGACGCGGATGGTAACGTGACCATCTATAAGGCTCGGCTTGTCGCTAAGGGTTATCGACAAGTTCAAGGGGTTGACCACGATGAGACTTTCTCACCCGTAGTGAAGCTGAAGTCCTTCGGAATCATGTTAGCAATTGCCGCATTCTATGATTATGAGATATGGCAAATGGACGTCAAAACAACATTCCTTAATGGTTTCCTTAAGGAAGAATTGTATATGATGCAGCCGGAAGATTTTGTCGATCCTAAGAATGCTGACAAGGTGTGCAGGCTCCAACGCTCAATCTATGGGCTGGTGCAAGCATCTCGGAGTTGGAACATTCGATTTGATGAGATGATCAAAGTGTTTGGGTTTACGCAGACTTATGGAGAAGCCTATGTTTACAAGAAAGTGAGTGGGAGCTCTGTAGCATTTATCATATTATATGTGGATGACATACTATTAATGGGAAATGATATAGAATTATTGGAAAGCATAAAGGCCTAATTGAACAAGTGTTTTTCAATGAAGGACCTTGGAGAAGCTGCTTATATATTAGGCATCAAGATTTATAGAGATAGATCGAGACGCCTCATTGGTCTTTCACAAAGTACGTACCTTGACAAGATATTGAAGAAGTTCAATATGGATCAGTCCAAGAAGGGGTTCTTGCCTGTATTGCAAGGTATGAGATTGAGCACGGCTCAATGCCCGACCACGGCAGAAGATAGAGAAAAGATGAGTGTCGTCCCATATGCCTCGGCCATAGGGTCTATCACGTATGCCATGTTGTGTACAAGACCTGATGTAAACCTTGCCGTAAGTTTGGTAGGAAGGTACAAAAGTAATCCCGGCATGGAACACTGGATAGTGGTCAAGGATATGTTTCTCGTTTATGGAGGTGACAAAGAGCTCGTCGTAAAGGGTTACGTCGATGCTAGCTTCGACACAGATCTGGATGACTCTAAGTCACAAACCAGATACGTGTATATTTTGAATGATGGGACAATCAGCTGGTGCAGTTGCGAGCAAAGCATCGTGGCGGGATCTACATGTGAAGCGGAGTACATGGCAGCCTCGGAGGCAGCACAAGAAGCAGTCTGGATGAAGGAGTTCATTACCGACCTAGGAGTTATTCCCAATGCGTCGGGCCCGATGACTCTCTTCTGTGACAACACTGGAGCTATTGCCCTTGCCAAGGAGCCCAGGTTTCACAGGAAGACCAGGCATATCAAGCGTCGCTTCAACTCCATTCGTGAAAATGTTCAAAATGGAGACATAGATATTTGCAAAGTGCATACGGACCTGAATATCGTAGATCCATTGACTAAACCTCTTCCTCGAGCAAAACATGATCAACACCAGAACTCTATGGGTGTTCGATTCATCACAATGTAACTAGATTATTGACTCTAGTGCAAGTGGGAGACTGTTGGAAATATGCCCTAGAGGCAATAATAAATGGTTATTACTATATTTCCTTGTTCATGATAATTGTCTATTGTTGATGGTATAATTGTGTTATCGGAAATCGTAATACATGTGTGAATACATAGACCACAACATGTCCCTAGTGAGCCTCTAGTTGACTAGCTCGTTGATCAATAGATGGTTATAGTTTCCTGACCATGGACATTGGATGTCATTGATAACGGGATCACATCATTAGGAGAATGATGTGATGGACAAGACCCAATCCTAAGCATAGCGCAAGATCTTGTAGTTCGTCGGCTAAAGCTTTTCTAATGTCAAGTATCTTTTCCTTAGACCATGAGATTGTGAAACTCCCGGATACTGTAGGAATACTTTGGGTGTGCCAAACGTCACAACGTAATTGGGTGACTATAAAGGTGCACTACGGGTATCTCCGAATGTGTCTGTTGGGTTGGCATGAATCAAGACTGGGATTTGTCACTCCGTATGAATGGAGAGGTATCTCTGGGCCCACTTGTTAAGACATCATCGTAATGAGCTCAATGTGACTACGGGTTGGTCACGGGATGATGTGTTACGGAACGAGTAAAGTGACTTGCCGGTAACGAGATTGAACGAGGTATTGGGATACCGACGATCGAATCTCAGGCAAGTAACGTATCGATTGACAAAGGGAATTGTATACATGATTGCTTGAATCCTCGACATCGTGGTTCATCCGATGAGATCATCATGGAACATGTGGGAGCCATCATGGGTATCCAGATCTGTTGTTGGTTATTGGCCGGAGAGTTGTCTCGGTCATGTTTGCATGGTTCCCGAACCCGCAGGGTCTACACACTTAAGGTTCGATGATGCTAGGATTATTAGGAAGACTTGTATGTGATTACCGAATGTTGTTCGGAGTCCCGGATGAGATCCCGGACGTCACGAGGATTTCCGGAATGGTCCGGTGGTGAAGATTTATATATATGAAGTTGTCATACGGTCACCGGAAAGGTTCGGGGGCATATCAGTATTGTACCGGGGCCACCGGGAGGGGCCACCTCTCTTGGAGGGCCTCATGGGCCATAGAGGAAAGGGAACCAGCCCTAGGTGGGCTGGGCGCACCCCCCCTTGGGCCCATGCGCCTAGGGTTGGGGGGGGGGAACCCTAGAGGGGGCGCCCCCCTTGCTTGGGGGGCAAGCCACCCCCTTGGCCGCCGCCCCCCCTCTAGATCTCATCTAGAGGGGCCCGACCCCCTTCCTCCTTCCCCTATAAATAGAGGGGCAAGGGGAGGGCTGCACACCACATCAAAGGCGCAGCCCCTCCCCTCCCCAACACCTCTCCTCCTCCGTTAAGAGCTTGGCGAAGCCCTGCCGGACTACTGCCGCTCCACCACCACCATGCCGTCATGCTGCTGTTGGAGCTCTCTTCCTCAACCTCTCCCTCCTCCTTGCTGGATCAAGGCGCAGGAGACGTCTCCGCTCCGTATGTGTGTTGAACGCGGAGGTGCCGTCCCTTCGGCGCTAGGATCATCGGTGATTTGGATCACGACGAGTACGACTCCATCAATCCCGTTCTCTTGAATGCTTCCGCTCGCGATCTACAAGGGTATGTACATGCACTTCTCCCCCTCTCGTTGCTAGATGACTCCATAGATTGATCTTGGTGATGCGTAGAAAATTTTAAATTTCTGCTACGATCCCCAACAACCACTTGTTTCAAGTAAAAGGGCAAGGGAAAGAAAGGGAACTTCAAGAAGAATGGCAAGCAAGTTGCCACTCCCTTGAAGAAGCCGAAAGCTAGACCTAGACCTAAGCCTGAAACTGAGTGTTTCTACTACAAAGGGAATGGTCACTAGAAGTGGAACTACCCCAAATACTTGGCGGATAAGAATGATGGAAAAGTGAACAAAAGTATATTTGATATAAATGTTATTGATGTGTACTTTACTAGTGTTCATAGTAACCCTAGGGTATTTGATGCCAGTTCAGTTGCTAAGATTAGTAACTCGAAACTGGAGTTGCAAAATGAACAAAGACTAGTTAGGGGCAAGATGACGATGTGTGTTGGAAATGATTCAATGGTTGATAAGATCACCATCGCACACTGATGTCTACTACACAACCTTCTTCTTGTAGACGTTGTTGGGCCTCCAAGTGCAGAGGTTTGTAGGACAGTAGCAAATTTCCCTCAAGTGGATGACCTAAGGTTTATCAATCCTTGGGAGGCGTAGGATGAAGATGGTCTCTCTCAAACAACCCTGCAACCAAATAACAAAGAGTCTCTTGTGTCCCCAACACACCCAATACAATGGTAAATTGTATAGGTGCACTAGTTCGGCGAAGAGATGGTGGTACAAGTGCAATATGGATGGTATATATAGGTTTTTATAATCTGAAAATATAAAAACTGCAAGGTAGCAAGTGGTAAAAGTGAGCGAAAACGGTATTGCAATGCTTCAAAATAAGGCCTAGGGTTCATACTTTCACTAGTGCAAGTTCTCTCAACAATAATAACATAATTGGATCATATAACAATCCCTCAACATGCAACAAAGAGCCACTCCAAAGTCACTAATAGCAGAGAACAAACAAAGAGACTATTTAGGGTACGAAACCACCTCAAAATTATTCTTTCCGATCAATCCATTGGGCTATTCCTATAAGTATCACAAACATCCCTAGAGTTCGTAGTAAAATAACACCTTAAGACACAAATCAACCAAAACCCTAATGTCACCTAGATACTCCAATGTCACCTCAAGTATCCGCGGGTATGATTATATGATATGCATCACACAATCTCAGATTCATCTATTCAAGCAACACAAAGAACGTCAAAGAGTGCCCCAAAGTTTCTACTAGAGAGTCAAGACGAAAACGTGTGCCAACGCCTATGCATAGATTCCCAAGGTCATGGAACCCGCAAATTGATCACCAAAACATACATCAAGTGAATCAATAGAATACCCCATTGTCACCACAGGTATCCCACGCAAGACATACATCAAGTGTTCTCAAATCCTTAAAGACTCAATCCGTTAAGATAACTTCAAAGGAAAAACTCAATCCATTACAAGAAGGTAGAGGGGAGAAACATCATAAGATCCAACTATAGTAGCAAAGCTCGCGGTACATCAAGATCGTGCCAAATCAAGAACACAACAGAGAGAGAGAGAGATCAAACACATAGCTACTGGTACATACCCTCAACCCCGAGGGTGAACTACTCCCTCCTCGTCATGGAGAGCGTCGGGATGATGAAGATGGCCACCAGTGATGGATCCCCCCCTCCGACAGGGTGCCGGAACAGGGTCCCGATTGGTTTTTGGTGGCTACAGAGGCTTGCGGCGGCGAAACTCCCGATCTAGGTTATTTTTTGGAGGTTTGGGGATTTATAGGAGAGGTTGGCATCGAGAACAAGTCAGGGGGCCCCACGAAGAGTCCACGAGGCATAGGGGCGCGCCCTAGGGGGTGGGGGCGCCCTCCATCCTCGTGGGGCCCACATGACTCCCCTCCGGTAACTTTTCGTTCCAGTATTTTTTATATTTTCCAGAAAAAATCTCCGTTGATTTTCAGCGCATTCCAAGAACTTTTATTTCTGCACAAAAACAACACCACGGTAGTGCTGTTGAAAACAACGTCAGTCCGGGTTAGTTCTAACCAAATCATACCAAAATCATGTAAACATATTATAAAGATGGCATGAATACATCAAAAACTATAGATACGTTGGAGACGTATCACACACTCCTTTTACCTTTGGGATTAGTGTTGAACCTAAAATAAATGTTATTTGGTGTTTGTGTTGAGCATGGATATGATTGGATCATGTTTATTGCAATACGGTTATTCATTTAAGTCAAAGAATAATTGTTGTTCCGTTTACATGAATAAAACCTTCTATGGTGATACACTTAATATAAATGGTTTATTGAATCTCGATCATAGTGACACACATATTCATAATATTGATGCCAAAATATGCAAAGTTGATAATTATAGTGCAACATACTTGTGGCACTGCCGTTTAGGTCATATTGGTGTAAAGCGCATGAAGAAACTCCATGCGGATGTACTTTTGGAATCACTTGATTATGAATCATTTGATGCTTGCGAACCATGCCTCATGGGCAAGATGACTAAGACTCCATTCTCCGGAACAATGGAGCGAGCCACTGACTTATTGGAAATAATACATACTGATGTATGCAGTCCAATGAGTGTCTAGGCTTGCGGCGGGTATCGTTATTTTCTGACCTTCACAGATGATTTGAGCAAATATGAGTATATCTACTTAATGAAACACAAGTCTGAAACATTTCAAAAGTTCAAAGAATTTCAGAGTGAAGTGGACAATCATCGTAACAAGAAAATAAAGTTTCTACGATCTGATCGCGAAGACGAAATATTTGAATTACGAGTTTGTCCTTCAGTTGAAACATTGTCGAATAGTTTCGCAACTCACGCCACCTGGAACACCACAACGTAATGGTGTGTCTGAACGTCATAACCGTACTTTATTAGATATGGTGCGATCTATGATGTCTCTTACCGATTTACCACTATCGTTTTGGGGTTATGCATTAGAGACAGTTGCATTCATGTTAAATAGGGCACTGTCTAAAAATCCTTGAGATGACACCATATGAACTGTGGTTTAGCAAGAAACCTAAGCTATCATTTCTTAAAATTTGGGGTTTCGATGCTTATGTGAAAAAGTTTCAAACTGATAAGCTCGAACCCAAATCGAAAAAGTGCGTCTTCATAGGATACCCAAAAGAAACTGTTGGGTACACCTTCTATCACAGATCCGAAGGCAAGATTAAAGGAAATATGCCCTAGAGGCAATAATAACGTTGTTATTTATATTTCCTTATATCATGATAAATGTTTATTATTCATGCTAGAATTGTATTAACCGGAAACTTAGTACATGTGTGAATACATAGACAAAACAGAGTATCCTAGTATGCCTCTACTTAACTAGCTCGTTAATCAAAGATGGTTATGTTTCCTGACCATAAATATGTGTTGTCATTTGATGAACAATATCACATCATTAGAGAATGATGTGATGGACAAGACCCATCTGTTAGCTTAGCACTATGATCGTTTAGTTTATTGCTATTGATTTCTTCATTACTTATACATGTTCCTATCACTATGAGATTATGCAACACCCGAATACCAGAGGAACACTTAGTGTGCTATCAAACGTCAGAACATAACTGGGTGACTATAAAGATGCTCTACAGATGTCTCTGATGGTGTTTGTTGAGTTGGCATAGATCAAGATTAGGATTTATCAGTCCGTGTATTGGAGAGGTATCTCTGGGCCCTCTCGGTAATGCACATCACTATAAGCCCTGCAAGCAATGTGACTAATGAGTTAGTTGCGGGATGATGCATTATGGAACGAGTAAAGAGACTTGCCGATAATGATATTGAACTAGGTATTGAGATACCGACGATCGAATCTCGGGCAAGTAACATACCGATGACAAAGGGAACAACGTATGTTGTTATGCGGTTTGACCAATAAAGATCTTCGTAGAATATGTAGGAACCAATATGAGCATCCAGGTTTCGCTATTGGATATTGACCGGAGATGAGTCTCGTTCATGTCTACATAGTTCTCGAACCCGTAACGTCCGCCCGCTTAACATTCAATGACGATCAGTATTATGAGTTTGTGTGTTTTGATGTACCGAAGGTAGCTCGGAGTCCCGGATATGATCACGGACATGACGAGGAGTCTCGAAATGGTTGAGACATAAAGATCGATATACTAGAAGGCTATGTTTGGACACCGGAATGGTTTCGGATGAGTTCAGGCATTTTTTGGAGTACCGGGAGGTTACCGGAACCCCCCGGGGAGTCAATGGGCCTTATTGGGCATTAGTGGAAGAGAGGAGGAGGCGGCCAGGTGGAGGGCGCGCCCCCCAAGCCCAATCCGAATTGGGGCGGGGGGCCTTCCCCCCTTTCCTTCTCTCCCTCTCCCTCTTCCTTCTTCTCCTACTCCAACTAGGAAGAGGGGAAACCTACTCCTACTGGGTGTAGGACTCCCCCCTTGGGCGCGCCCTATGAGGGTCGGCCCTCTCCACCTCCCCCTTTATATACGGGGGAGGGGGCACCCCATAGACACACAAGTTTATTGTTTAGCCGTGTGCGGTGCCTGAAGGAAATATGCCCTAGAGGCAATAATAAAGTTATTATTTATTTCCTTATAATCATGATAAAAGGTTTATTATTCATGCTAGAATTGTATTAACCGGAAACATAATACATGTGTGAATACATAGACAAACAAAGTGTCACTAGTATGCCTCTACTTGACTAGCTCGTTAATCAAAGATGGTTATGTTTCCTAACCATGAACAGTGAGTTGTTATTTGATTAATGGGATCACATCATTAAGAGAATGATCTGATTGACATGACCCATTTCATTAGCTTAGCACCCGATCGTTTAGTATGTTGCTATTGCTTTCTTCATGACTTATACATGTTCCTGTAACTATGAGATTATGCAACTCCCGTTTACCGGAGGAACATTTTGGGTACTACCAAACGTCACAACGTAACTGGGTGATTATAAAGGAGTACTACAGGTGTCTCCAAAGGTACATGTTGGGTTGGCGTATTTCGAGATTAGGTTTTGTCACTCCGATTGTCGGAGAGGTATCTCTGGGCCCTCTCGGTAATGCACATCACATAAGTCTTGCAAGCATTGCAACTAATGAGTTAGTTGCGAGATGATGTATTACGGAACGAGTAAAGAGACTTGCCGGCAACGAGATTTAACTAGGTATGGGATACCGACGATCGAATCTCGGGCAAGTAACATACCAATGACAAAGGGAACAACGTATGTTGTTATGCGGTCTGACCGATAAAGATCTTCGTAGAATATGTAGGAGCCAATATGGGCATCTAGGTCCCGCTATTGGTTATTAACCGGAGACATGTCTCGGTCATGTCTACATTGTTCTCGAACCCACAGGGTCCGCACGCTTAAGGTTACGATGATAGTTATATTATGAGTTTATGCATTTTGATATACCGAAGGTTGTTCGGAGTCCCGGATGTGATCACGGACATGACGAGGAGTCTCGAAATGGTCGAGACATAAATATTGATATATTGGAAGCCTATGTTTGGATATCGGAAGTGTTCCGGGTGAAATCGGGATTTTACCGGAGTACCGGGAGGTTACCGGAACCCCCCGGGGGCTATATGGGCCTTAGTGGGCTTTAGTGGAAAGGAGAAAGGGGCAGCCCAAGGTGGTTGTGCGCCTCCCCCTTCCCCTAGTCCTATTAGGACTAGGAGAGGTGGCCGGCCCCCTATCTCTCTTTCCCCCCCTCAAGGAGTCCTATTCCAACTAGGATTGGGGGGGGGGGAATCCTACTCCCAGAGGGAGTAGGAATCTCCTGGCGCGCCACACCTTGGCCGGCCAGCTTCCCCCCTCTAGTCCTTTATATACTGAGGCAGAGGCACCCTAGAACATACAAGTTGATCCACGTGATCTATTCCTTAGCCGTGTGCGGTGCCCCTAGCCACCATAATCCTCGATAATACTGTAGCAGAGTTTAGGCGAAGCCCTGCTGCTATAGTGCATCAAGATCGTCACCACACCGTCGTGCTGGCGGAACTCTTCCCCGACACTTTGCTGGATCGGAGTCCGGGGATCGTCATCGGGCTGAATGTGTGCTCGAACTCGGAGGTGCCGTAGTTTCGGTGCTTGATCGGTCGGATCGGGAAGACGTACAACTACTTCCTTTACGTTGCGTCAACGCTTCCGCAGTCGGTCTGCGTGGGTACGTAGACAACACGCTCCCATCTTGTTGCTATGCATCACATGATCTTGCGTGAGCGTAGGATTTTTTTGAAATTACTACGAAACCCAACAGTGGTATCCGATCCTAGGTTATTTATGTTGATGTTATATGCACGAGTAGAACACAAGTGAGTTGTGGGCGATATAAGTCATACTGCCTACCAGCATGTCATACTTTGGTTCGGCGGCATTGTTGGACGAGACGACCCGGACCAACATTACGCGTACGCTTACGCGAGACCGGTTCCCCCGACGTGCTTTGCACATAGGTGGCTTGCGGGCGACTGTCTCTCCAACTTTAGTTGAACCAAGTATGGCTACGCCCGGTCCTTGCGAAGGTTAAAACGGAGTCTATTTGGCAAACTATCGTTGTGGTTTTGATGCGTAGGTGAGATTGGTTCTTGCTTAAGCCCGTAGCAGCCACGTAAAACTTGCAACAACAAAGTAGAGGACGTCTAACTTGTTTTTGCAGGGCATGTTGTGATGTGATATGGTCAAGACATGATGCTAAATTTTATTGTATGAGATGATCATGTTTTGTAACCGAGTTATCGGCAACTGGCAGGAGCCATATGGTTGTCGCTTTATTGTATGCAATGCAATCGCGATGTAATGCTTTACTTTATTACTAAGCGGTAGTGATAGTCGTAGAAGCATAAGCTTGGCGAGACAACAACAATGCTACGATGGAGATCAAGGTGTCACGCCGGTGACGATGGTGATCACGACGGTGCTTCGGAGATGGAGATCACAAGCACAAGATGATGATGGCCATATCATATCACTTATATTGATTGCATGTGATGTTTATCCTTTTATGCATCTTATCTTGCTTTGATTGACGGTAGCATTATAAGATGATCTCTCACTAAATTATCAAGAAGTGTTCTCCCTGAGTATGCACCGTTGCGAAAGTTCTTCGTGCTGAGACACCACGTGATGATCGGGTGTGATAGGTTCTGCGTTCAAATACAACGGGTGCAAAACAGTTGCACACGCGGAATACTCAGGTTATACTTGACGAGCCAAGCATATACAGACATGGCCTCGGAACACGGAGACCGAAAGGTCGAGCGTGAATCATATAGTAGATATGATCAACATAACGATGTTCACCATTGAAAACTACTCCATCTCACGTGATGATCGGTTATGGTTTAGTTGATTTGGATCACGTAATCACTTAGAGGACTAGAGATGTCTATCTAAGTGGGAGTTCTTTAATTAATTTGATTAACTAAACTTAAATTTATCATGAAACTTAGTACCTGATTAGTATCTTGCTTGTTTATGTTTGATTGTAGATAGATGGCTCGTGCTGTTGTTCCGTGGAATTTTAATGCGTTCCTTGAGAAAGCAAAGTTGAAAGATGATGGTAGCAATTACACGGACTGGGTCCGTAACTGGAGGATTATCCTCATTGCTGCACAGAAGAATTACGTCCTGGAAGCACCGCTGGGTGCCAGGCCTGCTGTAGGAGCAACGCCAGATGTTATGAACGTCTGGCAGAGCAAAGCTGATGACTACTCGATAGTTCAGTGTGCCATGCTTTACGGCTTAGAATCGGGACTTCAACGACATTTTGAACGTCATGGAGCATATGAGATGTTCCAGGAGTTGAAGTTAATATTTCAAGCAAATGCCCGGATTGAGAGATATGAAGTCTCCAATAAGTTCTATAGCTGCAAGATGGAAGAGAACAGTTCTGTCAGTGAGCATATACTCAAAATGTCTGGGTATAATAATCACTTGATTCAATTGGGAGTTAATCTTCCAGATGATTGCGTCATTGACAGAATTCTTCAATCACTGCCACCAAGCTACAAGAGCTTCGTGATGAACTATAATATGCAAGGGATGAACAAGACTATTCCCGAGCTCTTCGCGATGCTGAAAGCTGCGGAGGTAGAAATCAAGAAGGAGCATCAAGTGTTGATGGTCAACAAGACCACTAGTTTCAAGAAAAAGGGCAAAGGGAAGAAGAAGGGGAACTTCAAAAAGAACGGCAAACAAGTTGCTACTCAAGAGAAGAAACCCAAACCTGGACCTAAGCCTGAAACTGAGTGCTTCTATTGCAAGCAGACTGGTCACTGGAAGCGGAACTGCCCCAAGTATTTGGCGGATAAGAAGGATGGCAAGGTGAACAAAGGTATATGTGATATACATGTTATTGATGTGTACCTTACTAATGCTCGCAGTAGCACCTGGGTATTTGATACTGGTTCTGTTGCTAATATTTGCAACTCGAAACAGGGACTACGGATCAAGCGAAGATTGGTTAAGGATGAGGTGACGATGCGCGTGGGAAACGGTTCCAAAGTCGATGTGATCGCAGTCGGCACGCTACCTCTACATCTACCTTTCGGGATTAGTATTAGACCTAAATAATTGTTATTTGGTGCCAGCGTTAAGCATGAGCATTATATCTGGATCTTGTTTGATGCGAGACGGTTATTCATTTAAATCAGAGAATAATGGTTGTTCTATTTATATGAGTAATATCTTTTATGGTCATGTACCCTTGAAGAGTGGTCTATTCTTGTTGAATCTCGATAGTAGTAACACACATATTCATAATGTTGAAGCCAAAAGATGCAGAGTTATAATGAAAGTGCAACTTATTTGTGGCACTACCGTTTAGGTCATATTGGTGTAAAGCGCATGAAGAAACTCCATTCTGATGGACTTTTGGAACCACTTGATTATGAATCACTTGGTACTTGTGAACCGTGCCTCATGGGCAAGATGACAAAAACGCCGTTCTCCGGTACTATGGAGAGAGCAACAGATTTGTTGGAAATCATACATACAGATGTATGTGGTCCGATGAATATCGAGGCTCGTGGCGAATATCATTATTTTCTCACCTTCACAGATGATTTAAGCAGATATGGGTATATCTACTTAATGAAACCTATGTCTGAAACATTTGAAAAGTTCAAGGAATTTCAGAGTGAAGTTGAAAATCATCGTAACAAGAAACTAAAGTTTCTACGATCTGATCGTGGAGGAGAATATTTGAGTTACGAGTTTGGTGTACATTTGAAAAATTGTGGAATAGTTTCGCAACTCACGCCACCCGGAACACCTCAGCGTAATGGTGTGTCCGAATGTCGTAATCGTACTTTACTAGATATGGTGCGATCTATGATGTCTCTTACTGATTTACCGCTATCGTTTTGGGGATACGCTCTAGAGACGGCCGCATTCACGTTAAATAGGGAACCATCAAAATCCGTTGAGACGACGCCTTATGAACTGTGGTTTGGCAAGAAACCCAAGTTGTCATTTCTGAAAGTTTGGGGCTGCGATGCTTATGTGAAAAAGCTTCAACCTGATAAGCTCGAACCCAAATCGGAGAAATGTGTCTTCATAGGATATCCAAAGGAAACTATTGGATACACCTTCTATCACAGATCCGAAGGCAAGACTTTTGTTGCTAAATTCGGAAAACTTTCTAGAGAAGGAGTTTCTCTCGAAAGAAGTGAGTGGGAGGAAAGTAGAAATTGATGAGGTAACTGTACCTGCTCCCTTATTGGAAAGTAGTACATCACAGAAAACTATTTCAGTGACACCTACACCAGTTAGTGAGGAAGCTAATGATAGTGATCATGAAACTTCAGATCAAGATACTACTGAACCTCGTAGATCAACCAGAGTGAGATCCGCGCCAGAGTGGTACGGTAATCCTATTCTGGAAGTCATGCTACTAGATCATGATGAACCTACGAACTATGAAGAAGTGATGGTGAGCCCAGATTCCGCAAAATGGCTTGAAGCCATGAAATCTGAGATGGGATCCATGTATGAGAACAAAGTATGGACTTTGGTTGACTTGCCCGATGATCGGCAAGCAATTGAGAATAAATGGATCTTCAAGAAGAAGACTAACGCTGACGGTAATGTTACAGTCTACAAAGCTCGACTTGTCGCAAAAGGTTTTCGACAAGTTCAAGGGATTGCCTACGATGAGACCTTCTCACCTGTAGCGATGCTTAAGTCTGTCCGAATCATGTTAGCAATTGCCGCATTTTATGATTATGAAATTTGGCAGATGGATGTCAAAACTGCATTCCTGAATGGATTTCTGGAAGAAGAGTTGTATATGATGCAACCAGAAGGTTTTGTCGATCCAAAGGGGGCTAACAAAGTGTGCAAGCTCCAGCAATCCATTTATGGACTGGTGCAAGCCTCTCGGAGTTGGAATAAACGCTTTGATAGTGTGATCAAAGCATTTAGTTTTATATAGACTTTCGATGAAGCCTGTATTTTAAAGAAAGTGAGTGGGAGCTCTGTAGCATTTTTGATATTATATGTGGATGACATATTACTGATTGGAAATGATATAGAATTTTTGGATAACATAAAGGGATACTTGAATAAGAGTTTTTCAATGAAAGACCTTGGTGGAGCTGCTTACATATTAGGCATAAAGATCTATAGAGATAGATCAAAATGCTTAATTGGACTTTCACAAACAACATACCTTGACAAAATTTTGAAGAAGTTCAAAATGGATCAAGCAAAGAAAGGATTCTTGCCTGTGTTACAAGGTGTGAAATTGAGTAAGACTCAATGCCCGACCACTGCAGAAGATAGAGAGAATATGAAAGATGTTCCCTATGCATCAGTGATAGGATCTATCATGTATGCAATGCTGTGTACCAGACCTGATGTGTGCCTTGCTATAAGTCTAGCAGGGAGGTACCAAAGTAATCCAGGAGTGGATCACTGGACAGCGGTCAAGAACATCCTGAAATACCTGAAAAGGACAAAGGATATGTTTCTCGTATATGGAGGTGACAAAGAGCTCATCGTAAATGGTTACGTTGATGCAAGCTTTGACACTGATCCGGATGATTCTAAATCGCAAACCGGATACGTGTTTACATTAAACGGTGGAGCTGTCAGTTGGTGCAATTCTAAACAAAGCGTCGTAGCGGGATCTACATGTGAAGCGGAGGACATAGCTGCTTCGGAAGCAGCGAACGAAGGAGTCTGTATGAAGGAGTTCATATCCGATCTAGGTGTCATACCTAGTGCATCGGGTCCAATGAAAATCTTTTGTGACAATACTGGTGCAATTGCCTTGGCAAAGGAATCCAGATTTCACAAGAGAACCAAGCACATCAAGAGATGCTTCAATTCCATCCGGGATCTAGTCCAGGTGGGAGACATAGAGATTTGCAAGATACATACGGATCTGAATGTTGCAGACCCGTTGACTAAGCCTCTACCACGAGCAAAACATGATCAGCACCAAGGCTCCATGGGTGTTAGAATCATTACGGTGTAATCTAGATTATTGACTCTAGTGCAAGTGGGAGACTGAAGGAAATATGCCCTAGAGGCAATAATAAAGTTATTATTTATTTACTTATAATCATGATAAAAGGTTTATTATTCATGCTAGAATTGTATTAACCGGAAACATAATACATGTGTGAATACATAGACAAACAAAGTGTCACTAGTATGCCTCTACTTGACTAGCTCGTTAATCAAAGATGGTTATGTTTCCTAACCATGAACAATGAGTTGTTATTTGATTAACGGGATCACATCATTAAGAGAATGATCTGATTGACATGACCCATTCCATTAGCTTAGCACCCGATCGTTTAGTATGTTGCTATTGCTTTCTTCATGACTTATACATGTTCCTGTAACTATGAGATTATGCAACTCCCGTTTACCGGAGGAACACTTTGGGTACTACCAAACGTCACAACGTAACTGGGTGATTATAAAGGAGTACTACAGGTGTCTCCAAAGGTACATGTTGGGTTGGCGTATTTCGAGATTAGGTTTTGTCACTCCGATTGTCGGAGAGGTATCTCTGGGCCCTCTCGGTAATGCACATCACATAAGCCTTGCAAGCATTGCAACTAATGAGTTAGTTGCGAGATGATGTATTACGGAATGAGTAAAGAGACTTGCCGGCAACGAGATTGAACTAGGTATGGGATACCGACGATCGAATCTCGGGCAAGTAACATACCGATGACAAAGGGAACAACGTATGTAAAGATCTTCGTAGAATATGTAGGAGCCAATATGGGCATCCAGGTCCCGCTATTGGTTATTGACCGGAGACATGTCTCGGTCATGTCTACATTGTTCTCGAACCCGTAGGGTCCGCACGCTTAAGGTTACGATGACAATTATATTATGAGTTTATGCATTTTGATATACCGAAGGTTGTTCGGAGTCTCGGATGCTATCACGGACATGACGAGGAGTCTCGAAATGGTCGAGACATAAAGATTGATATATTGGAAGCCTATGTTTGGATATCGGAAGTGTTCCGGGTGAAATCGGGATTTTACCGGAGTATCGGGAGGTTACCGGAACCCCCCGGGGGCTATATGGGCCTTAGTGGGCTTTAGTGGGAAGGAGAAAGGGGCAGCCCAAGGTGGATGTGCGCCTCCCCCCTTCCCCTAGTCCTATTAGGACTAGGAGAGGTGGCCGGCCCCCTATCTCTCTTTCCCCCCTGAAGGAGTCCTATTCCAACTAGGATTGGGGGGGGGGGGAATCCTACTCCCAGAGGGAGTAGGAATCTCCTGGCGCGCCACACCTTGGCCGACCAGCCTCCCCCCTCTAGTCCTTTATATACTGAGGCAGAGGCACCCTAGAACATACAAGTTGATCCACGTGATCTATTCCTTAGCCGTGTGCGGTGCCCCCAGCCACCATAATCCTCGATAATACTGTAGCGGAGTTTAGGCGAAGCCCTGCTGCTGTAGTGCATCAAGATCGTCACCACGCCGTCGTGCTGACGGAACTCTTCCCCGACACTTTGCTGGATCGGAGTCTGAGGATCGTCATCGGGCTGAACGTGTGCTCGAACTCGGAGGTGCCGTAGTTTCGGTGCTTGATCGGTCGGATCGGGAAGACGTACGACTACTTCCTTTACGTTGCGTCAACGCTTCCACAGTCGGTCTGCGTGGGTACGTAGACAACACTCTCCCATCTCGTTGCTATGCATCACATGATCTTGCGTGAGCGTAGGAATTTTTTTGAAATTACTACGAAACCCAATAGTGCCCCCCTCCACAGAATTCCACCTCGGTCATATCGTTTTAGTGCTTAGGCGAAGCCCTGCGCCGGTAACTTCATCATCACCGTCATCACGCCATCGTGCTGACGAAACTCTCCCTCAGCCTCAACTGGATCAAGAGTACAAGGGACGTCACCGAGCTGAACATGTGCAGATCACGGAGGTTCCATGCGTTCGGTACTTGATCAGTTGGATCGCGAAGACGTTCGACTACATCAACCGCGTTTCATAAGGCTTCCGCTTTCGGTCTACGAGGATACGTAGACATACTCTCCCCCTCTCATTGCTATGCATCTCCTAGATAGATCTTGTGTGATCGTAGGATTTTTTTGAAATATTGTGTTCCCCAATAGTGGCATCCGAGCCAGGTTTATGCGTAGATGTTATATGCACGAGTAGAACACAAAGGAGTTGTGGGCGTGGGTATATACATATTGCTTGCCGTCACTAGTTGTTTCTTGATTCGGCGGTAAAGTTGGATGAAGCGGCACGGACCGACATTACATGACCGCGTTCATGAGACTAGTTCTACCGATGTGCTTTGTACACAGGTGGCTGGGGGTGTCAGTTTATCGAACTTTAGTTGAATCGGATTCAATGAACAAGGTTCTTTCTGAAGATCAAAAAGCAATCACTATACCCTGTTGTGGTTTTTGATGCGTAGGTAAGAACGGTTCTTGCTAAGCCCGTAGCAGCCACGTAAAACTTGCAACAACAAAGTAGAGGATGTCTAACTTGTTTTTGCAGGGCATGTTGTGATGTCATATGGTCAAGACGTTATTATATAAATTGTTGTATGAGATGATCATATTTTGTAACAGTTATCGGCAACTGGCAGGAGCCATATGGTTGTTGCTTTATTGTATGAAATGAAATCACCATGTAATTGCTTTACTTTATCACTAAGCAGTAGCGATAGTTGTAGAAGCAATAGTTGGCGTGACGACAACGATGCTTCGATGCAGATCAAGGTGTCAAGCCGGTGACGATGGTGATCATGACGGTGCTTTGGAGATGGAGATCAAAGGCACAAGATGATGATGGCCATATCATATCACTTATTTGATTGCATGTCATGTTTATCCTTTATGCATCTTATTTTGCTTAGTTTGGCGGTAGCATTTGATAACCCACAAGTATAGGGGATCACAATAGTTTTCGAGGGTAGAGTATTCAACCCAAATTTATTGATTTGACACGAGGGGAGCCAAAGAATATTGTCAAGTATTAACAGTTGAGTTGTCATTTCAACCGCACCTGGAAGACTTAATATCTGCAACAAAGTATTTAGTAACAAAGTAATATGATAGTAGCGACAACGGTGGCAAAATTAATAGTAGCAGTTTTGTAGCAAGCGCAACAGTGGCAACGGAAAAGTAACTAAGTAGAGATCAATATGTGAAAAGCTCATAGGAAATGGATCAGTGATGGATAATTATGTCAGATGCGATTCCTCATGCAACAGTTATAACCTAGGGTGACACAGAACTAGCTCCAGTTCATAAATGTAATGTAGGCATGTGTTCCGAATATAGTCATACGTGCTTATGGAAAAGAACTTGCATGACAACTTTTGTCCTACCCTCCCGTGGCAGCGGGGTCCTATTGGAAACTAAGGGATATTAAGGCCTCCTTTTAATAGAGTACCGGACCAAAGCATTAGCACTTAGAGAATACATGAACTCCTCAAACTACGGTCATCACCGGTAAGTATCTCGATTATTGTCACTTCGGGGTTAACGGATCATAACACATAATAGGTGCCTATTGACTTGCAAGATAGGATCAAGAACTCACATATATTCATGAAAACATAATAGGTTCAGATCTGAAATCATGGCACTTGGGCCCTAGTGACAAGCATTAAGCATAGCAAAGTCATAGCAACATCGATCTCAGAACATAATGGATACTAGGGATCAAACCCTAACAAAACTAACTCGATTACATGATAAATCTCATCCAACCCATCACCGTCAAGCAAGCCTACGATAGAATTACTCACGCACCATGGTGAGCATCATGAAATTGGTGATGAAGGAAGGTTGATGATGACGATGGCGACGGATTCCCCTCTTCGGAGCCCCAAACAAACTCTAGATCAGCCCTCCCGAGAGAGATTAGGGCTTGGTGGCGGCTCCGTATCATAAAACGCGATGAATCCTTCTCCTTGATTTTTTTCTCCCCGAACGTGAATATATAGAGTTGGAGTTGAGGTTGGTGGAGCATCAGGGGGCCCATGAGATAGGGGCGCACCCAGGGGGTAGGCGCGCCCCCACCCTCGTGGACAGGATGTGGCCCCCCTGACGTTGATTCTTTCGCTAGTATTTTTTATATATTCCAAAAATATTCTCCATGAATTTTTAGGTCATTCCGAGAACTTTTATTTCTGCACAACAATAACACCATGGCAATTCTGCTGAAAACAACGTCAGTCCGGGTTAGTTCCATTCAAATCATGCAAGTTAGACTCCGAAACAAGGGCAAAAGTGTTTGGAAAAGTAGATACGTTGGAGACGGATCAACTCCCCCAAGCTTAAACCTTTGCTTGTCCTTAAGCAGTTCAGTTGACAAACTGAAAGTGATAAAGAAAAACTTTTACAAACTCTGTTTGATCTTCTTGTTGCAAATATGTAAAGCCAACATTCAAGTTTTCAGCAAAGATTATGAACTAAACATATTCACAATAACATTTAGGTCTCACATTTACTCATATCAATGGCATAATCAACTAGCGAGCAATAATAATGAATCTCGGATGACAACACTTTCTCAAAACAATTATAATATGATATAACAAGATGGTATCTCGCTAGCCCTTTCTGAGACTGCAAAACATAAATGTAGAGCACCTCTGAAGATCAATGACTAACTAGACATTGTAATTCATGGAAAAAGAGATCCAGTCACAGTCATACTCAATATAAACTAATAGTAATGTATGCAAATGACAGCGGTGCTCTCCAACTGGTGCTTTTTAATAAGAGGATGATGACTCAACATAAAAGTAAATGGATAGGCCCTTAGAAGAAGGAAGCAGGGATTTGTAGAGGTGCCAGAGCTCAATTTTGAAATAGAGATAAATAATATTTTGAGTGGTATACTTTCATTGTCAACATAATAACCGAGAGATCTCGATATCTTCCATGCTACACACATTATAGGTGGTTCCCAAATAGAATGGTAAAGTTTATATTGCCCCCACTACCAACAAGCATCAATCCATGGCTTGCCCGAAACAATGGGTGCCTCCAACTAACAACGGTACAGGGGGAGTTTTGTTTGCAATTATTTTGATTTGGTTTGAGCATGGGACTGGGCATCCCGGTTACCAGCCATTTTCTCGTGAATGAGGAGCGGAGTCCACTCCTCGTGAGAATAACCCACCTAGCATGGAAGATACAGACAACCCTAGTTAATACATGAGCTATTAGAGCATACAAAACAGAATTTCATTTGAAGGTTTAGAGGTTGGCACATACAAATTTACTTGGAACGACAGGTAGATACCGCATATAGGAAGGTATGGTGGACTCATATGGAATTACTTTGGGGTTTATGGAAGTGGATGCACAAGCAGTATTCCCGCTGAGTACAAGTGAAGGCTAGAAAGAGACTGGGAAGTGACCAGCTAGAGAGCGACACCAGTCATGAACATGCATTAAAATTAATCGACACCGAGTGCAAGCATGAGTAGGATATAATTCACCATGAACATAAATATCGTGGAGGCTATGTTGATTTTGTTTCAGCTACATGTGTGAACATGTGCCAAGTCAAGCCACTCGAATCATTCAAAGGAGGATACCACCCTATCATACCACATCACAACCATTTTAATAGCATGTTGGCACACAAGGTAAACCATTATAAACTCCTAGCTAATTAAGCATGGCATGAGCAACTATAAGCTCTAATTGTCATTGCAAACATGTTTCATTCATAATAGGCTGAATCAGGAACGATGAACTAATCATATTTACAAAAACAAGATAGGTCGAGTTCATACCAGCTTCTCTCATCTCAATCAGTCCATCATATATCGTCATTATTGCCTTTCACTTGCATGACTGAACGATGTGGATAATAACAATAGTGCACCTGCATTGGACCAAGCTGGAATCTGCACGCATTTAATACAAGGGAGAAGACAAGGTAATATGGCTCTTGGTTAAATCAACAATAATGCATATAAGAGCCACTCAACATTTTCGTCAAGGTCTTCTCCTCTCGACCCCCAAAGAACAAGAAAAGAAATAAGACTATTTACACGGGAAAGCTCCCAACAAGCAAAAGAAGAACGAGAAATCTTTTTGGGTTTTCTTTTAATTACTACTACTACAGGCGTGGAAAGTAAACTAGCTAAAAGCTACAACTAATTTTTTGTTTTTTAAGGTTATTCAAACACACAAGAAGAAGGCTTAGAAAAAGAAAATAAACTAGTATGGATAGTACAATGAAGAAGTATGAACACCGACAACTAGAATGAGTGTGTGAACATGAGTGTAATGTAGGTGAGAAATATGTACTCCCCCAAGCTTAGGCTTTTGGCCTAAGTTGTTCTATGGCCACGACTCAAAGCCGCCCTCTCCGGTGTACGGAGGAGTGTCCTCTGGGTGCCACTGGTTGGCGATCTCTTCCAGATCTCACTGATAAACAGACTATCGATAAGGATCAAGGGGTGGCTTCGGCTCAGGTTCTGGAGCTGGTGTTTGGCTCCGGTATGCATGAACGGCCTCCGGCAAAACGAGGTACATGCCTGAAAATATGTTAAATAAAGAGGGTGCAGGCAAGGTAATAATCTCATAGTAGTTTTTATCGAAAATCAATCTATATTTAAGCACCTTCTTCTCATCCTTGACAATAAAATCATGTGCTACCATACTCTTATAATCTAGAAAAATAGAGGGCAGCAACTTTTCCTCTTTCTCATAATGCCTAATAGGTATCCTAAAGTGTGCAGCAAGGCGCGAAGCAATGATGCCTCCAAAGATGGGGCCCTTTGTTCGGTTTAGATCTAATCGTTTAGCAAGAATATCGCCTAGACTGAAAGTTGTATCCCGAAACAAAGCATGGCGCAAAATAACAATACCAGGGGCATTGAGGTTTCCACTGTTCCCGCGACCAATTAAGCACCTACTAGAAAATATTGCAAAGTAACGTAGAACAGGAAAATGCATGCTAGTAATTCTTCCATCTGAAACTCCCCTCGTTTCCCCTACAGCAATTGTATCAATAAACCCCTCCACATCATTACGATGTGGTTCCTCTATGCTGCCCTCAAAGGGTATCTTGCAGACCCGACAAAAATCACGGAGTGACATCTCCTTAATCTCATCATATAAATGAAACTCCACTAAAGGTGGTGATTTCTTAGCATTAAAATGAAAATTTTGCATGAAAATGTTAGTGAGTAAGAGATACTGTTTGCGTTGGTCGTGGAGGAAGTTGGTGAGGCCTGCATTCTCAGCCAAGTGATAAAAATCAACATAAATTCTGGCGGCTCTCAAGAACTCATCGCAAGGCCATTCACACGGCCGAACCTCCGCAGTGCAAGGAAGATTATATTTGGGCTTCTTATTCTCTTCACTTTGCTTATCCTTCGAGCTTCAGCTCGAAGAGCCCCTCAACCATCTCTTCATTATTTTCTTCCTCTGAAATTTTTAGTGACTCAAAATAAAAGTAAACCAAACTCAATAAAAGTGATAGCAACTACTCCTACAAGTACCTAGAGGTAATATGGTGTCTACTACACAACCTTCTTCTTGTAGACGTTGTTGGGCCTCCAAGTGCAGAGGTTTGTAGGACAGTAGCAAATTTCCCTCAAGTGGATGACCTAAGGTTTATCAATCGTAGGAGGCGTAGGATGAAGATGGTCTCTCTCAAGCAACCCTACAACCAAATAACAAAGAGTCTCTTGTGTCCCCTACACACCCAATACAATGGTGAATTGTATAGGTGCACTAGTTCGGCGAAGAGATGGTGATACAAGTGGTATATGGATAGTAGATAATAGTTTTTGTAATCTGAAATTATAAAAACAGCAAGGTAACTAATGGTAAAAGTGAGCGTAAACGGTATTGCAATGCGTTGAAACAAGGCCTAGGGTTCATACTTTCGCTAGTGCAAGTTCCCTCAACAATAATAACATAATTGGATCACATAACTATCCCTCAACATGCAACAAAGAGTCACTCCAAAGTCACTAATAGCGGAAAACAAATGAAGAGATTAAACCACCTCAAAGTTATTCTTTCCAATCAATCCGTTGGGCTATTCCTATAAGTGTCACAAACAGCCCTAGAGTTTGTACTAGAATAACACCTTAAGACACAAATCAACCAAAACCCTAATGTCACCTAGATACTCCAATGTCACCTCAAGTATCCGTGGGTATGATTATACGATATGCATCACACAATCTCAGATTCATCTATTCAACCAACACATAGGACCTCAAAGAGTGCCCCAAAGCTTCTACTGGAGAATCGCGATGAAAACGTGTGCCAACCCCTATGCATAGGTTCATGGGCGGAACCCGCAAGTTGATCACCAAAACATACATCAAGTGAATCACGTGGTATCCCATTGTCACCACAGATACGCACGGCAAGACATACATCAAGTGTTCTCAAATCTTTAAAGACTCAATCCGATAAGATAACTTCAAAGGGGGAAACTCAATCCATTACAAGAGAGTAGAGGGGTGAATAAACATAAGATCCAACTATAAAAGCAAAGCTCGCGATACATCAAGATCGTGCCAAATCAAGAACACGAGAGAGAGAGAGAGAGAGAGAGCGAGAGAGAGAGAGAGAGAACACATAGCTACTACTACATACCCTCAGCCCCGAGGGAGAACTACTCCCTCCTCGTCATGGAGAGCACTGGGATGATGAAGATGGCCACCGGAGAGGGATTGCCCCCTACGGCAAGGTGCCGGAACGGGTCTAGATTGGTCTTCGGTGGCTACGGAGGCTTCTGGCGGCGGAACTCCCGATCTATTGTGCTCCCCGGTAATTTTATGTTATATGGAGATATATAGGCGAAAGAAGTATGTCAGGGGGCCACGAGGGGCCCACGAGGGTGGAGGGCGCTCCCAGGGGGTGAAAAGGCATGGGTTTCTGAACCCATGGTTCTCTTTCTTTACTGTGCTTCCTTGCAACAAAGTCTATCTTATCATAACATTGATTCTTTGATTGTGGGTTATCAAGATCAACAACAAGTTCAATCTCTACATCATTATTATTGCTAGGTTGAGAATCAACATGAACATCATCATTAACATTATCACTAGGTTCATGTTCATTACCAGATTGTGTTTCAGCATCAGAAATAGAAATATTATTGGGATTCTCAGGTGTGTCAATAACAGGTTCACTAGAAGCATGCAAAGTCCTATCATTTTTATTTTTTTCCTCTTAGAAGGACTAGGTGCATCTACATTAGTTCTCTGAGAATCTTGCTCAATTCTCTTAGGATGGCCCTCATGATACAAAGGTTCCTGAGTCATTTTACCTCCTCTAGTCACAACCTTAACAGCATTATCATTTTTCTTATTATTTAATTCATTGAGCAAATAATTTTGAGCTTTAAGTACTTGTTCTACTTGAGTGGTAACCATAGAAGCATGTTTACTAATAAGTTTAAGTTCACCTTTAACTCTAGACATATAATCACTCAAGTGTTCAATCATAAGCATTGAAGTTTTCTTGTTTAACAATAAAATTATCAAACTCATCCAAGCATTGGCTAGCAAACTTAGTAGACGGGATTTCACATTTATCAAATCTATAGAGAGAATTTACCTCTACTACCTGTGCTGGGTTATCAAGACCATGTATTTCTTCAATAGGTGGTAAGTTCTTAACATCTTCAGCTTTAATACCTTTTTCTTTCAAAGATTTCTTTGCCTCTTGCATATCTTCAGGACTGAGAAATAGAATACCCCTTTTCTTTGGAGTTGGCTTAGGAGTTGGTTCAGAAAGTGTCCAATCATTATCATTACTCAATATATTATTCAATAGAAATTCAGCTTGCTCAACAGTTCTTTCCCCGAAAACACAACCAGCACAACTATCCAGGTGGTCTCTGGAAGCATTGGTTAGTCCACTATAAAAGATATCAAGTATTTCATTTTTCTTGAGATGATGATCAGGCAAAGCATTAAGTAATCAGAGAAGCCTCCCCCAAGCTTGCGAGAGACTCTGTTCTTCAGTTTGCAAAAAAATTATATATTTTCCTTAAAGCAGCTTATTTCTTATGAGCGGGGAAATATTTAGCACAGAAGTAATAAATCATATCCTGGGGACTACGCACACAACCAGGATCAAGAGAATTGAACCATGTTTTAGCATCACCCTTTAATGGGAACAGAAATAACTTAAGGATAAAGTAATAGCGAGTTTTCTCATCAGTAGTGAACAGGGTGGCTATATCATTTAATTTAGTAAGATGTGCCACAACAGTTTCAGATTCATAGCCATAAAAAGGATCATATTCAACCAAAGTAATTATCTCAGGATCGACAAAGAAATCATAATCCTTATAGGAAATACAGATAGGTGAAGTAGCGAAAGCAGGTGAAAGATCTTGGATGTCGCCTAGAGGGGGGGTGAATAGGCGCTTTAAAATAATTATGGTTTAGGCTTGAACAAATGCGGAATAAACCTAGCGGTTAATTTGTCAAGCACAAAACCTACAACAAATAGGCTCACCTATGTAGACCAACAACTTATGCTAAGCAAGATAAACAACTAAGTGATAGCAAGATATATATGTATATATGTATATATATATATATATAACATGAAATACTATGGCTATCACAAAGTGAAGTGCATAAGTAAAGGGCTTGGGTAAGAGATAACTGAGGCACACGGAGATGACGATGTATCCCGAAGTTCACACCCTTGCGGATGCTAATCTCCGTTTGGAGCGGTGTGGAGGCACAATGCTCCCCAAGAAGCCACTAGGGCCATCGTAATCTCCTCATGCCCTCACACAATGCAAGATGTCGTGATTCCACTAAGGGATCCTTGAGTGCGGTCACCGAACCCGTACAAATGTCAACCCTTGGGGGCGGTCACCGAACCCGTACACTTTGAAAACCCTTGGGGGCGGTCTCCAAAACCCTTCAAATTGCTCGGGGTGATCTCCACAACCTAATTGGAGACCCCGACGCTTGCCCGGAGCTTTACACCACAATGATTGAGCTCCGAATACCACCAACCGTATAGGGTGCCCAAGCACCCAAGAGGAGCATGCTCAAGGGTACCAAGCACCCAAGAGTAACAAGCTTCTCAACTTGTAACTTCCATGTATCACCGTGGAGAACTCAAACCTATGCACCAAATTCAATGGTAAGGGCACACAGAGTGCCCAAGTCCTTCACTCTCAAATACCACTGAAGCAACTAATGCTAGGGAGGAAAATGAGAGGAAGAACAAGAAGGACAACACCAAGAACTCCAAGATCTAGATCCAAGGGGTTCCCCTCACATAGAGGAGAAAGTGATTGGTGGAAATGTGGATCTAGATCTCCTCTCTCTTTTCCCTCAAAAACTAGCAAGAATCCATGGAGGGATTGAGAGTTAGCAATCTCGAAGAAGGTCAACAATGGGGGCAAAACCGAGCTCAAGAGAGAGGGAACCATTGGGGAAGAAGACCCCCTTAAATAGGTCCCCACAAATCTGCCCGTTATGTGTAGAATAACATAGGAGCGGTACAACCGTTATGAGCACCGGTACAACCGGTAACAGGCAATAAGAGGTACAACCGGCCCACAACCGCCCAACAACCGCACCACAACAGAAACTAGTCCGGTGGTAGAGCGGTACATGGCTGGTACAACCTTCGGACCAATTCTGGAGCGATACAACCGCTCCAAACACTGGTTGTACCTGTCAATCGGTACAACCTCTCTATGGGGCGGTACAACCTCTCTATGTAAAACAGGTAATATCAAAACAGCCACAAATTTTGCATACGAGCTCCGAATTCGACGAAATCAAGTTTGTTGGAAAGCTAAGGACAAGAGCAAACACAATATTGATAGAAATATCAAGAATTAGCAATTGAGAAAATACCCAAAATAAAATGGTGAGAACCCTTTCTCAATTAAGACCAGTAAGAACTCCAACACTGAAAACACAAAAGAAGATGCATATGAAATCGGTTTTCGATGAACTCGAGCTTGTCAAGAAGATGACCATGAGATCCAAATCTCACAAGGAGAAGAAACAAACAAAAACCAAGAGAGGTGATGCAAGTATGCAATGGTTTGAGCTCTCAACAAATGATATGATCAAGCTACTCACTAGAGAGCCCCCCTTGATAGTACGGCAATCGATCCTACAACTCGGTCTCCCAACTACCACTATGAGACCGGTAAAATAGAAAACCTATCAAGGGCAAACATTTGCCTTTCCCATAGTCCACTTGAGCTAGATGATGACAATCTTGACTTCCTCAAGTTGGACCACCTTTCTTTATTGTGTTGGCTCGATGAAGACTAGTTGATTGCCCCCCCATACTCCACTGTGGGTGAGCCACTCTTTGGCACATCTTCACAATTCCATTGACACCACAATGGACGGCAAGCTTCAAGCTTGATTGTTACCCATACTCCATGGGTTGTATGAGATCTTCCTCTTGACGCAAGACCATGGAAACATACCTAACCCCACAAAGAACTCTCACGTAGACCATGGGTTAGTACACAAAGCGTAATGGACAATGCTTACCATACCATGGGATCACTTGATCCCTCTCGGTACTTATTCTACGCTTTGTGAGTTGATCAACTTGATTCATTCTTGACTTAGTCTTGATCAACCTTGAATATTTCCAACTCTCTTCATTTGGATGATGTCTTGAAGGTAAACATGAATGATCACACAATCTTCTTCTTCAAGACATGCTTGCAATAAGCTGAACTCTCACATGACCAATCTTTGGATAATTCCTTGAAAAGCACTTTGGCGATCTCATAAACTCCTTGAAACCAACACATGGACTTCAAGACAATCCTATGGACAAATCCTTCAAATATAACTCAAGGCAACCGTTAGTCCATGGAGATTGTCATCAATTACCAAAACCACACATGGGGGCACCGCATGTCCTTTCAATCTCCCCCATTTTGGTAATTGATGACAAATCACTTTCAAGAGAGTTTATATAAGGAATTATGCATCACCATGCAATGAAACAACCAATAATGCATGTATATGAGATGAAAATGCTTAGGAACAAAACCAAAGCTAGAAGAAATAACTCTCTAAACTTATCCACAAAACTTTCTGAAACTTCTCCCCCATTGGCATCGATTGCCGAAATGGGCGAAAACCTTAGAAGGCCAATATAAAAAGTGTTTCTCCACAAATTGTGTATTTATCAACAAGAGAGTGGAATGCAATACACATATCCAACGTTAAATACTTGGAGGAAGACAGACTATATTGAGGCCCAAAGATAGCAAAAGTAAGATATGCCACAAAGACATAGCAAAGAGAGAAACAAGCAATCATGCAATCAAAGGACACCAATTGAAGAAAGCAATCAAAGGATATCAATTGAACCAACTAAACCAGAGATCCTATGAGCCAAAAGAAAAAAGGATATTACGAAATGAGCAAAGGAGTGTTCTAAAGAAACTAGAGAAGCTCCCCATGATTTGTGCACACATAAGAATTTTTGGATTTGGATACACAGTACACAAAATAGGATCATAGCTCCCCCAAAATCAATAGAAACTAACAACAAGTGCAAGTGAGCATATAGGAAACAAAGCCTAGCACTTGCAACAGACAAATGGTTGAGCAACATGAAAAATAGGCAACTTAAGAATAGGCTCACCCAAAATGATGTGTGCGAGTCATGACATATATAACACTTGAGAAGACTAATATAAGGATGAGCATAAAGCATCAACATAGTCTTGGATAAATGAGATACACGGTGCATGACATGTCCTCCCCACACACACCCAACAAGCAAATGGTTTCACAAGCTCACTAAAATGTGAATTAACAACAGGGCTTGCAACAAACCATGGTGAAGATAGAAGATGAAAGCCTCATCAAGACGGGGGATACCAACTAGATGGCAAAATCCTCGTAAAGACAAGCAAGAGGTAAATAATCTTCACCACACAAGAGTGCAACAAGATGCAAAGATATAAGATCCGCACTCAACACAAATCCTTTCACGGATCCACCTAGGAAATACAAAGGAAAGAAAGGTGGACATGAAAGAATAAGGAAATCCACTAAAGATGTAACTTCACTCAAGTGTATAAGATTATAGGTAGATGAAATGATATCAATCTGTAAAGAAGGATGCACATAAGAAATGGTTACTCAAGGGAAGAAGAGGATACCCAAACGGAAGTCATAAAATATACTGATAAGATCTTTGCTTGAAAAGCATAGCACATGGCTAAATATTGTCTTATTGTATATCAAACAATTCCACACACGAACATCAAAGACATCACAACTAGAAACAGGAGATCATTGTTGGGATGCTTTGAGAAAGGAAACAAGTATCACAAGATGGAATGAATATCATGCCAAGATGCAACCTACACAAGGTTGAAGCAAGAATGTGTGCATGAAGTATATGAAGATGTTTGTTACTGCGTTAACATTGGAAGGATGTAGTAGAAACCAATTGAAGGTAGTAGATAGTAGTTCATTGAGCATCCTAGCTTGACTCCAATAAGCACATGGTGACACCACCTCCCTTGTGAGTGAGCCGAGCATCCAATGCATCTCCAATTGTTCCTAGACCAATAACACAAACAAAATGGTACCCAAACTCATTAGGACCAAAGAGTTAGAAACACCAATATACATAGCATAAAATCCACATAAATATGTGCATATAGATATGGACATGAGTTTCATGCACATCTCATCCAATTTGAGACTTGGTGGAGTTTCCCCTATATATTGGGTCAGAGAAAGAAAGCATAAATACATGAAGTAAATAGGCATGCTATAGACTTTCAAGAACTAACACCAAATGAAAAAGGAATACCAAGTGAAAAGGATACCAAAAGGAGAAACCATCACTTGGAAGATACCATTAACCGATACATCAAGGAATGAGATATCCATTGGCACACTAAAAAAGAATGATGTCAAACTCCCAAAATAGAGAATGGTTCCTAACAAACCAAGTGCTCTACAAAGTGTCGTGATGGCACAAAGTACCAAAAAGAAACGGTTTGCATTCCACCAACACACACTTGATAAGGATCACAAGGTGAGCATTATAAGAAAAATAGGATAGCTCCCCAAGCATTGTGCATTATAGAGAATTTGCATTTGAATACAAAAAGCACAAGATGGGATCACCAATTTCACTATATCTATACAAACACTAGACAATCTCAAGGAAATAACAAGATCCACAAGTGGTATGGATTAGAATGGGAGTTGACACAATCCTCGGCAAGAGATAAGGCAAATAAAAGCAAAGGCCAATGTAAAGATGATCAATAATTTCTACCACACATAAGTGAGTACAAATTGTCAAAAGACAAGAAGTATTTGGAAATAATTCCGTTGGTAGATAACAAGGATATACAACATCATCTTCACACCAAACACAAGCAAATTGCAACTTGTAGAGCTAACATGCCACCTAGGAACAAGATAATTTACAATACCAATTCTAGGTGACAATATCTCAAATGTACACATTTTCTAGGCTTGTAATATGCACATAGCATATTACACCCCCATAATGTGATACCAATAAAAACTTAACAAGAGGCAATAAGAGGATCCAACAAGAGATAATTAATGGACTATTTAGAATTTGAATTTCTCATGAGAAGACATACCACATAGTGACTAGATAAGCTTGCAATATCAATACTAGGTGGTATTCCTCATGTACACACATTTGTGGGACCGTGAGGTGCACAAAGCACATCACTCCCCCAAAATGGGATGTTCCATTAATCTCTCACATGAGCCAATTAAGATATAAACAAGATGCAAAAGGATCAACGCATGACACACACGTACATGATGTGCAAACCAACACACACATACTTGATTGCTCAAGATAATCAAGTTGGAAGCACAACATATACAAACACATGCAAGGAATGAAACCAAACATGCACAGGGGCAAGTAATTATCAATGTAAACAATTTAAGCACGAGTTACCGCATGGAGGAACATTGGATATAAGATAGAGACTTGATAATCCGAATGACTTGGCTTGAGACAATATGAATAATGAAAATCCCCTTAATTCTTCATAATGTAGCCAAGTCTCCAACGCCCTCCGTAGACACCTATTGATCAAGTTTGAGCTAGTTGGTCCCCAACCAAGTTGGGTCCTAAGAGGTTAGTCACAATAGGCTTGGCTACCCAAATGGTTCTTTGTTTGACACCACTGAGGGAGTCCTGGATTAGGGGGTCCTCGGACAGCCGGACTATATACTTTGGCCGGACTGTTGGACTATGAAGATACAAGATTGAAGACTTTGTTTCGTGTCCGGGTGGGACTCTCCTTTGCGTGGAAGACAAGCTTGGCAATTCGGATATGTAGATCTCCTCCCTTGTAACCGACTCTGTGTAACCCTAGACCCCTCCGGTGTCTTTATAAACCGGAGGGTTTAGTCCGTAGGACAACAACAATCATAATCATAGGCTAGCTTCTAGGGTTTAGCCTCTACGATCTCGTGGTAGATCAACTCTTGTAATACTCATATTATCAAGATCAATCAAGCAGGAAGTAGGGTATTACCTCCATCGAGAGGGCCCGAACCTGGGTAAACATTGTGTCCCCTGCCTCCTGTTACCATCAGCTTTAGACGCACAGTTCGGGACCCCCTACCCGAGATCAGCCGGTTTTGACACCAACATTGGTGCTTTCATTGAGAGTTCCACTGTGCAGATGGATCCAATGGAGCTCTCTTCTTTGAACGAGCTCTTGGATCGCATCGCCGCCTTGGGAGTCGCTACGGACTATGATCGGATCAGGCTTAAACCCGACCAAAGGGAGATTAACTCTCCGCCGGTCACCCATCAAATAGCGGTGGTGGAGGAGCAATGCAGCGATTCTTCCTCTATTTTGAGGACAAACTATGTCCGGATTCCCGGGCTCTCCGAGCCGGTACCCGTCTACGGGAGGACATGGCCCAAGCTTCGAACCTAGAATCGGACAGCGGGCCAGAACTATTGGGCAACGTCCCGGAGCCTGAACTGCCAAGCTCGGAAACTCCTCTGCCCCTGGGTCTCAGATCGGGTCAGGCTTTGGACCTAAATCTACCCACCCACCCTCACATAAGTGATCTTTCCCACATCAGACAAGAGCCCCAAGAGACACTACATCACTATTGGGCCAGATTCCTCCTTGTAATGAGCAAGGTCAAGGACTGTCGCGAGGAAGACGCAATTTCATTCTTTTGCAAAAATTGCACGGACAAGGGAATCCTCAACGCCATAAGTCGTCGTGACATAGCACACTTCGCTGACTTGGCGGCCATAGAAAGAAGTACTGTGTGATGGAAAGCACCTGGAAAACCCAAACAAAATTCTGGGATCCTCCCGCTCTCACTAAACCCTCCGTCCGAACTAAAAGGGTGTACTCTCATAAGTCACCCGATCGAATTACAAAGAAACCAAAGCCCACTGCAGGGCGTGGAACCGTATTGGAGGGATGGCTCAATGGGCCATGCAAAATTCACAGTACACCGGATACTATGCCAACACATAGCCTTAGAGCATGTTGGATACTCCGGCAGGTGGCCAAGAGCGGCGAGGATCTCCTCATCAACAATACCACAGAGCACCATCCCGTGGAAAATAACAATACAATACTGACAGTCTTCGAGACTTTCGCCTCAAATAATAGGCGCAAGCTAGCACTCCGCAGCCTCGCCGAAGTATGCCACGTTGCAACAATAAATCCACGGAACGATATGGCTATAACCTTCAATGCCAGTGACGAACCTCAATTCCGAACAGCCCGAGCACCAGCCGCTTTGGTACTTAGTCCAATTGTGGACGGCTTCCGGCTTACTAAAGTGCTCATGGACGGTGGCATCGGATTAAACCTCATATATGAGGAGACTCTTAGCAAAATGGAAATAGACAAGAGCCACATTGAGCAAAGCAGCACGACCTTGGAATCATCCCTAGTCGGGAGGCATGATGCGCGGGAAAGATCACACTAGATGTGGTATTCGGCATGCCAGAGAATTATATGTCCGAAGAAATCACATTCCAAGTGGCCCCGTTTAGTAGCGGATAGCAGCCCTTTTAGGGATGGAGGCATTCGCGATCTTCCAATCTATACCCCATTACGGGTACATGAAGCTCCAGATGCCCGGGCCCAATGGAATCATCACTCTAGCTAGTGATCCGGACATAGCACTCCATGCCGAAAATAAAACCGCCGCACCCTCGAGGCATTTTCCGAAGCCCTCGTGGCTAAAGAACTAACTGCGCTGTGCTCCACGGTGGACAGGGACGACGTGATACTCGACAAAAGACCCAAGTCCACCTCTTTTAAACCAGCGGACGAAATAGTCAAATTCCAGGTCCATCCAACGGACCCTACAAAAACAACATCCATCGGGGCACAACTGAACCCCACAACAGACGCCGCACTACGGGAGTTCTTGCGCGAGAATTAGGACATCTTCGCCTGGCATCCTTCAGACATGCTAGGAATCCCACGCAGGCTGGCCGAGCATAGCCTAAACATTCTAAAGGGATTCAAGTCGGTCAAGCAGACTCTTCGGCATTTCTCCGAGCCTAAGAGACAAGCCATGGGAGAAGAGCTAGCCAAGTTACTCGAGGCCGAATTCATTAGAGAAATAAAACACCCGGACTGGCTAGCAAACCTAGTGATGGTACCAAAGAAGGACAAATCCTGACGCCTATGTGTCGATTTCAAGGACCTTAACAAGGCTTCCCCCAAGGATCCCTCCCCCCTCCCCCGCATCGATCAAATTATCGATGCTACCACAGGGCACGACTCATTGTATTTCCTTGACGCATACTATGGATACCATCAAATCAAGATGGCGGAGTCCGGTCAAGCCGCAACGGCATTCATCACTCCATACAGCCCCTTCTGTTTTAACACCATGCCTTTCGGGCTCAAAAACGCCGGTGCAACCTATCAACGCATGATTCAGACATGCCTGGAAACACAAATCGGCAAAACAGTGGAGGCATACGTAGACGATGTGGTCATTAAAACCAGACACGTCGAATCCTTAATAGAAGACTTGAGGCTTACGGTCGACAATCTCCGAACATATGACATCAAGCTCAATCCAGAAAAATGCGTTTTCGGTGTGCCCGCCGAAAAGCTCTTGGGCTTCACCGTTTCCAATAGAGGAATTGAAGCAAATCCAGAAATTAACCGGATGGGTGGCTGCCTGAAGCCGCTTTATCTCCCGATTGGGAGAAAAGGCATTACCTCTTTACCACCTTCTTTGGCGCACCGAACACTTCGAGTGGACGGATGTGGCCACGGCCGGATTGGAAGAAATAAAATCCCTCTTGGCCAGCAACCCAATCTTGGCCGCACCAAATATCGGTGAACCAATGTTGTTATATATGGCGGCAACACATCAGGTTGTAAGCGCAGTGCTCGTCGTCGAACGAGAGACGGACGAACATAAGTTCCTGCTTCAAAAGCCGGTATACTATGTATCCACTATCCTCACTCCATGCAAATTACGGTACCCACATTATCAAAAGATAGCATACGTGGTCTTCATGGCATCCAGAAAACTACGACACTACTTTCAAGAGTGTTCAATTATGGTGGCCTCTGAAGTACCACTCAACGATGTAATAAATAACCGCGATGCCACGGGCCAGATTTCTAAATGGGCTATTGAGCTCCTCCCATTCGACATAACATACAAACCACGACGAGCCATTAAGTCGCAAGACTAGCTGATTTCGTCGCCGAATGGACAGAAGCCTAACTCCCTAAAGAGTACGACGCGTACTCCAATTGGATCATGCACTTCGATGGCTCTAAGATGCTGGCTGGTCTGGGGGCAGGCGTCGTCCTGACATCCCCCACCGGAGATACAGTCTAATATGTACTCCAAATATTATACACAGACTCCAACAATGCAGAAGGGGACGCGTACTCCATGGGCAGTCAACGCCTAGAGGTGCATGGGGATTCGGACCTTGCAATATCTCAAATAAATGGAGACTTTGACGCCAAGGACCCAAAAAATGGCGGCTTACCGCAATGCCGTCCTCAAAATGTCAGCTCGGTTCGAGGGGCTCCAATTTCACCATGTGGTCCGATAAAACAATCAAGCAACGGATATCCTCGCCCGCATCGGCGCTAAGCGTGACCCTGTCCCACCTAATATCTTCTTGGAAAGGCTGTTTAAGCCATCCGTAGTGTGGGAAGGGGAGACCGGCAACAACAGTCTGGATCCGGCCACAACACCAGATCCCGAACACTCTGGCGTAATCTTAGGCTCCGCCACCGAAATAACACCTTCGGCCCACGTGATTATGGCTGTCATCGCCCCGTGGACAGAACCCTTTTTGGCTTACCTAAAGAGGCAAGAACTCCCTGAGGACCCAAACGAGGCACGTTGCATTGTGCGACGGTCTAAAGCCTACAAGGTCCATGAGGAAAAGCGCTACCGGAGTACTTCAAAGGTGCATCTCCGAAGAGGAAGGATGGCAACTTTTGGTAGAAATTCATGCTAGACTCAGCAGCCATCACGCTGCAGCTCGGGCCCTTGTAAGCAAGGCCTATTGTATAGGTTTTTACTGGCCGACAGCCCGAGCAGACGCACAGGACCTCGTCCAACATTGCATCGGTTGCCAGCTTTTTGCAAAGCAAAGCCATATGCCACCTACCACTCTCCAAACAATCCCCATTTCCTGTGCCCTTCACGGTATGGGGGCTTGATATGGTCGGACCCCTTAAAGGAGGAAGCCATAAGAAAAAGTACCTATTGGTCATGGTGGATAAATTCACCAAATGGATAGAAGCCAAACCAGTTAAAATGGCCGAGTCCGGACCAGTGATAGACTTCATATCCGGGGTTGTACACCGTTATGGTGTCCCCCAGAGCATCATCACCGATAACGGCTCGAACTTCACAGCTGACGAGGTAAAAACTTGGTGCGACAACATGGGCATTAAGCTCGATTATGCCTCCGTATATCACCCCCAAACAAACGGTCAAGTCGAATGAGCAAATGGTCTTATTATGAGTGGCATTAAACCTAGATTAGTGCGATCCTTGAAGGAATCAGATACGCACTGGGTTGAGGAGCTCGACTCCGTACTATGGGGGCTGCGTACCACGCCGAATCGCACTACCGGATACACACCGTTTTTTATGGTGTACGGCGCAGAGGCGGTACTGCCCTGCGACATCATTCATTACTCACCTCGAGTGAGCATGTATGAAGAGAAAGAAGCCGAGCTTGATCGGCAGGACAGTTTAGACGCCCTGGAGGAGGAGCATGACGTTGCAAAAGCCCGCTCCGCATTCTATCAGCAACAGGATCGACGGTATCAAAGCAGAGAAGTACAGGCCAAAACTTATAACGTTGGCGAACTCGTTCTATGCCTGCCAGAGAAAAAAAGGACAAGCTCAAGCCCAAATGGGAAGGTCCCTTCATAATTGACAAAGTTCTAACCGGTGGAGCGTACCGTCTGCGTGATGCATCGGACAATCGACTCGAGCCAAACCCATGGAACGCGGCCAGACTCCGAAGGTTCTACGCCTAGTGCCGGACTCTGTGTTCATCTCCTTACCTACGACTTTTTTATACATATATCCGCTATCTGTCTTTCTTTATTTCTTTCTTCCCTTTTTCTTCACGGCCTTAAAAGGTTAAAATGTGTCTTGACTACACAATCTTGACGCGCCATGCGTGCTCATTATACCTGGGGGCTTCTTATACAGAAGCTTAATATAATTATGTTCCGGGCTCTATGCCCCCTGCACATGTGTTGCTTTTCCACATGTACCTTTTCTTCGCCATTATATGCATCGATATGACTTAAGTTTTGGCCAAGCTGGGTTTCCTGGCTCTTGAGTTTATGCCCTACGTTCCCGTTAATTTGACTAGGGCATAAGGGGAGCACCTCTGTGATTGTTGCTGCCGGGTCAGCCGGATGTGTACCTCAGACTGGGTGAAGCCGAAAGCTAGTGTTCTTGAGGGAATATTCGGTCGGTGAACACAAGATGACTTTTACTTATGGCAATACATGCCCCCAGATGTTTATACACTAGTAGAAAAAGGGCCTTTAGTCCCGGTTCATAAGGGCCTTTAGTCCCGGTTCTGGAACCGCGACTAAAGGGTCGGTACTAAAGCCTCCCCCTTTAGTCCCGGTTCTAACTGGAGCCGGGACTAAAGGCCCTCCACGTGGCCGCTGCCTGGAGGTCCACCTTTAGTCCCGGTTGGTAACACCAACCGGTACTAAAGGAATTTTTATGATTTTTTTTAATTTTTTTTGAATTTCAAATTTCTGAATTATTTTAACCTCTAATCTCTAATCACCCCTTATCACTGCTCAATTTAACCTTTAATCTCTAATCACCCCTCATCATTCCAAATCATCTAACTTCCCGAACGGTCACCCATCCTCTCACTACTCCAGCCTGAGCACGCTTAACTTCCGGGTTCTATTCTCCCTCGTTTCCAAGTCTGCACTTGTTGCTTTCCTGACAATAGTAAGATGTCAATCCTATTAACCCTCAGGAATTTAGCTTGAGCATGAAGTCACACATTTCACTATTTGAGTTTGAAACTATTTTTCTAAAAATCAATAATTATTTAGTAACACTAATATTTCTTGAATAAGTAGTTTGACCACAGTTTGACCATAGTTAACCAAAATTCAAAAAAAACTGAAATAATTACTTAGTAACACTAATATTCTTGAATAATTATTTAGTAACACTAATACTTCTTGAATAAGTAGTTTGACTAGATTTAACAATAATTAAAAAAAACTAAAATTTGAGCATAACTTTTTTTCCTTTTAGAATTTGAGGATTGTAAAAATTTGCAAACAGGCCATAGGCGGGTCTCCATCGGATGCGGATTTTCGTTCCGAACATTTTGATATATTATACGTTTTTTCCGACATCGTATGCAAAAGTTATAGCCGTTTTACATTTTCCCTACATTTTTTGCAAAACATGTCCAAATTTAAGTTTTTAAATTTTCCTAACTAGTAGATGTAGTAATATAACTACCTCTCGAAGGATTTTATTTTTTGAAGTTTTTATCATTTTCTTTTTATTTTTTCAAAACAAAAAGGCGATCCATGGGGGGGTAGAGTTTGAAAATGGGACCTTTAGTGCCAGTTTGAGACACAAACCGGGACTAAAGGGCATCGCACCCTTTAGTCCCGGTTCGTGTCTCAAACTGGGACTAAAGGTCTAATCTTTAGTCCCGGTTCGAGACACAAACCAGGACTAAAGGGCATCGCACCCTTTAGTCTCGGTTCGTGTCTCAAACCGGGACTAAAGGGCTCAGGTGAACCGGGACTAATGCCTTAGCCGCACAAACCGGGACCAATGCTCACATTAGTCCCGGTTCGTGACTGAACCAAGACTAATGTGAATATTGCCCCGTGAGCAAAGCCCTGTTTTCTACTAGTGATATCCTGCATCTCTTTTTACAGTTCGGACATGCACATTAATGCATGCGTACCCAGGGAAAGGAACCCTTAACGGAACTATTCTCCCTGGAAGATGTTTCTTACTATCCATGTAATATAACATAGCTAGTTGGTTACTTGTCTATTCAAGCACTTATGACCCTACGCCTGGTTTCCACGCGTACCCCGGTTTTTACATAACTGAGCGGGTATTCGGATACACTCCGGACTGTCGAGTCCAGAGGTTGAAGCAAAAAGGTCCGCCATGACAAATGATTTACAATCCGGCTAGGGACAATATATGTCACTTGAAGTACACAGTCACTTAGACTGACTAAATTCTTCTTCTATACCATCCAACAGGCTGTCTAGCCTACAATCCTGTTGGGAATACTTTGCGGCTAATTTTACCTGGTCATACACCAGACTAATAGGGATCTCTTTCCCATCAGACCCCATAGGTCGGACCTCGGCCATATGGTTCGGGTCAGCCTTGGTATATCGCGTCTTCACCATGGCCCAGGCTTCCCTTGCACCTTGTCGGCAGGCAGATATCTTCCATAATCGAAAGCGCCACCGCGCTTCCTTGAGCATCTCTATGAGCTCCCCCATGCCTCCTGGCAGGGAGGCGGATGGCCACAAGGCCTGGGCAATGCCCTGCATCACCTGCCAAACTTGTTCGTGCAGTTGTGAGAGCTCTGGCAGAAGACCTCCCGCAGACCCGGGCATCTCCTCTTCGGGACAACCCGTTAGCATACATACAGATATAACTCTGTTAGCCGGTTTCTTTGCCGAACTCTATAATTTGTTCAAGCACTTACTAAAAATGCCGTGTCGAAGCTCCTTATTCTCCTTTACGGAGTCAGCTAGCTGGGCCCGAACATCGTTCAATTCAACGCCCAGCCGGGTATTGGCATCTTAGAGATCGTTTTTCTCCTGCCTAACCCACGTAAGCACACGCTCGCCCAGCCGGGTACGACGAGCATTTTTTCTGCCAGGAACCATGGACGTTATTATATTTTAAAGACGACAACCATGGAGCAGGGTTCTTTTTCATACCTCTGCGATGACGTCTCAGTCCTGACCGCCTTCCTATTAAGCCTACCCGGCTTTGGTGCCACTCGTTGGTGAGTCACCGCGGGTTCGGCATGGCGTCTCGAGGGCCTTCCCTGTAAGACACCATATATGTGCGGTGGATGAAGTGCAAAAAATGGATCCTTCTTGGAAGTTGGGACTCCGGGTTTACTTACATGTGATGCAGGGAGCAGGCCAGGATAATCGGCTATGATGGCCACCAAGGCACCGTCGTAGCTTAACTGATAGAACGTCATGTCGATAAGCTCCACAAATATGTCCGGATCTTCTTCGAGTCCGGGGCCGAGGGCCCAGTCAGGGTCCTCTGGCTGTGGAGACGGGTTGTGGACCTCCCTCACAGCTTTTCGCAGTTCCTGCTATGAAATAGCAAGGTAAATATTTATGATGAAGAATGCAGGAAGGTCTGGAGTAAAAAGTAGTAGCTTGCCTAGTTTGGGGGGTTGTACATGGAGAATCCATCCCGTGGCTTAATGCGGATGAACTCCGCTTCCTATCCTTTGTATAAATCGGACAGTATTTTCGCTAGAGCAGCGGCGGAGTCCGGACCTTTACGGCCGCAGTGGGTGGCATCGTCTTCTCCATTGAAGTGCCACATGGGTTTCCCCCGATACTGAAGTGGATGCACCCCCCGCATTATACATATTGACATAACCTGGATTATTGTCAGTCCTGATTTGGCCAGCGTTTTTATCCTTCCCATCAGGTAAAGGACCTCTCTGTTATCTTCCTCCTGGGGGCTCCGAGGGCGCCAACTGCGGTGTTTCTTCAAAGGGGCATTATTAAACTCAGGAAGGCCCATCTAAATAGGGTCCGGAAGGGGGACGTCCTCCATATAAAGCCACTCCGAAGGCCAGTCTTCGGATGTCTTCTTCGGAGTACCGGATAGGTATCCGGTCCCGGTGATGCGCCATATTTCGGCTCCGCCCACTTGATATATTGACCCCTCCTGTGTACGGGGTACAAGGCAGAATACCCTCTTCCATAGCTCGAAATGAGCTTCGCAGCCCAGAAATAGCTCGCAAAAGGTGACGTAGCCGGCGATGTGTAATATGGAGGCGGGAGTAAAGTTATGCAGCTGGAGGCCATAGAAATCCAGGAGCCCGCGGAGGAACGGATGGATTGGAAATCCGAGTCCCCTCAATAAGTAAGGGACAAGGCATACCCGCTCCCCCATGGATGGGTTGGGAAAGCTCTCCGCTTGCTCCCCACCATTATAAGTGGCTAGTTCGGCTTGGACGGGGACCATATACGCAGGAGGGAGAAACCCCTGGGTCTGTAACTCTACTAATTGGCTGTGGGGGATGGAACACTTCTCCCAATTGCCTGGCTTAGTGCTACGGGAGCGAGAGGAGGAGCTGCGATGGCCGGCCATGATGGGATGGACTTTTCCGGCATGCTCCGATGGATACTCGCTGTGGGAGGATGGTGTGATCTGGATCTGAGGATCCCCGACTCTTTAAATAGATGATTTACTCACATGGTTAGGGTGGCAAATGTAAAAATGCTTGGACTTCTCCCATTCGCTCGATATGTGGAAGATAGCCATTATTAAAGCACAGAAGTCGAGGAGTGCAATATTCATGGGAAGCCGGACACTACTCGTTACGACAGGTACTCAGGATTTGGAGAAGAACCCGCCTTGCAATGCCGAAGACAATCTGCGCGTCGGACTCGTCGTCATTGAAGCCTGGTTCAGGGGCTACTGATGGAGTCCTAGATTAGGGGGTCCTCGGACAACCGGACTATATACTTTGGCCGGACTATTGGACTACGAAGATACAAGATTGAAGACTTCGTCCCGTGTCTGGGTGGGACTCTCCTTTGCATGGAAGGCAAGCTTGGCAATTCGGATATGTAGATCTCCTCCCCTGTAACTGACTCTGTGTAACCCTAGACCCCTCCGGTGTCTATATAGACCGGAGGGTTTAGTCCGTAGGACAACAACAATCATAATCATAGGCTAGCTTCTAGGGTTTAGCCTCTATGATCTCGTGGTAGATCAACTCTTGTAATACTCATATCATCAAGATCAATCAAGCAGGAAGTAGGGTATTACCTCCATCGAGAGGGCCCGAACCTGGGTAATCATTGTGTCCCCGCCTCCTGTTACCGTCAGCCTTAGACACACAGTTCGGGACCCCCTACCCGAGATCCGCCGGTTTTGACACCGACAACCACTTTGAGTACCAACAAACTTCACAAACACATTGCCAACCTTATCCTTCCCAAGAGAATAGATATCATCAATAATAATTGGGTTGGATGAGTTACCACTAGTGCATGAGGAAGCGAGGTGACCTTTCTCACGACATAAGTAGCAACGTCTACTCTTCACTTTCTTCTCAATTGATTTCTCAACATGAGAAGCATTAGCTTGGGTATTCTTGGGAAGAGGCCTTTCTTCAACTTGTGGTTGAGCATGAGATTGAACTTGTGGCCGCTTCCCTTGTTGCTTGTCACTAATGGCCTTCTTCTTTAGTGGGCAAGATCTAACATGAGGCCCTTCAATTTTGCACTTGAAGCAAACAATCTTGGCCGAATTATTGACTTGCTCTTGGCCCTTCTTCTTGTTCATCTTGGACTTATTATTCTTATTGGAGTTGAATCCAATTCCACCTTTGTCATTGGGGAATTTTTGCACACTCAAGATATTGTTGAGTGTGGATTTTCCTTCATGACACTTTTCCAAGTCTTTCTTCAAAGAAGTGACTTGGGCCTTGAGCTCTTTCATTTCCTCTACATGGTTAGTCTCAACACAAGCACTAGAGGAAGTATAAGCTTCATTGTTAGAGCAACAAGGCAAGGAAAGCAATTCATCACAAGGTGTACCAATGTTATGCATGGATGAAACTCGAGGGCTAGCATAAGGCAATATAGCATTTTGACTAAAAGTAGTGCTAGTATCCACCGGAGGCTCACTAGATGTTACCTTAGCAATCATGGCCTCATGAGCTATCTTTAGCACATTATGGGATACTAGAAGATCATCATGAGAGCTTGAGATCTTTTCATGGATTTCTTCCAATTTCCCATAATTGCTAGATAGAAACTCAAGTTGAGCCCGAAGCTCAACATTCCCCTTCAAAATGGATGCTTCACAAGTAATAGAGTTAGTAGCACAAGCATCATCAATAATAGCAAGAGGAGAAGGCAACTTGGCAAGCTCTTTTGAATATGAAGCTTTAAGTTCTGCATTAGACTTGGTGAGTTTGATGAGCTCACTCTTAATCACCCTTGAGCCATTTTTGATGTGCCCAAAGTCCTCAAGAAGTTTAGCATGCGCAACTTCAAGCTTCTCATTTTTAGGTTCAAAATCATTGGCCACCTCAAGAGCTCTATCATGAGATTCCTTCACTCTAGATAATTATAGAGCAAAAGTCTCCTCAAGAGATTCCTTGGTGGTTTGTTCAAGTTCAAGAGCTTGAGAGGGGTACGCAATCTCATTAGCATAATCACGCTCATGACCTTCCATTTTTTCAATGGTGACTTCATGTTCCTCGAGATGAGATTCCAACTACTCAATATATTTCTTGCCCTCAATGTCAATGGACATGATTTCCATGAAGTTGGAACGAGCAATTTTATTCTTATGAAGAGCTTTAAAAATCATTTCCCCCTTAATTTTTAAGGAGGCAACATTATCATTCTCTTCATCATTATCCTCATCATCATTAGCATTAACATCATCATCAAGAGACATATTGGGGTTCAAAGTAGGATATACCTTTGAAGCCTTAGCCATAAGGCATAAAGTAAAAGATGATGATGTAGGATCCCTTGAAGCACCATTTGAGACCACATCTTGTTCCATGGAGTGTTGGGTTTCCTCTACATTGTTAGCACAATAACTCGAGGAAATACATGCATTTTTATCATGGCAACAAGATATAGCAAGCATATCATTATAAGATTTAGTCAAGAAATTTCTACATGATATGCACGGACTATCAACACAAGCATGTGAAACATGTAAGGTGCACGAAGTGTTAAAGTCCAAAGATGGAGCATTGCAACAAGATAGCGATGAAGAGTCATCAACGATAAGCACGCTATCATCATTGCAATGACCAACACTACTCACCATAACATTACCTTGTGGCAACCCACATGTAGGTGAAGTAGAAGAAGTTGAGAAGGCAACACGGCCGAAGGTGGAGGGAGAACAATCATCCCCACAAATCTTGGACACACCATATTTATCTTGAAGCTTTGTCCACAACTCATTAGCATCCCGGAACAGCATGAGTTGAAATATAACTACATTGCTCAAAGCATCGAAAAGCACATTAGAAGCTTGAGCATTGAGATAAGAGTTTTTCTCATCCTCTAAAGATAATCTTTGGGGATCCTTTGGAGGAGAAAAACCCATATCTACAATTCGCTCTAAATTTGGGTCCATGACCCTAAATAGATTAAGCATGCGAATTACCCAAACATCCAAATTTGTGCCGTCGAAACTAAGAGTGTTAAAGAATCCTAATCCCCTAGTCAACATCTTTACTCCCTAGGCGGTAAAGCCTAATAAAGAGAGACGAGGCTCTGATACCAATTGAAAGATCATGGATGTCGCCTAGAGGGGGGTGAATAGGCGCTTTAAAATAATTATGGTTTAGGCTTGAACAAATGCAGAATAAACCTAGCAGTTAATTTGTCAAGAAAAAACCTACAACAACTAGGCTCACCTATGTGCACCGACAACTTATGCTAAGCAAGATAAACAACTAAGTGATAGCAATATATATATATAACATGAAATACTATGGCTATCACAAAGTAAAGTGCATAAGTGAAGGGCTCAGGTAAGAGATAACCGAGGCACGTGGAGATGACGATGTATCCCGAAGTTCACACCCTTGCGGATGCTAATCTCTGTTTGGAGTAGTGTGGAGGTACAATTCTCCCCAAGAAGCCACTAGGGCCACCGTAATCTCCTCACGCCCTCGCACAATGCACGATGCCATGATTCCACTAAGGGACCCTTGAGGGCGGTCACCGAACCCGTACAAATGGCAAACCTTAGGGGCGGTCAGCGAACCCGTACACTTTGGCAACCCTTGGGGGAGGTCACCGAAACCCGTCAAATTGCTCAGGGCAATCTCCACAACCTAATTGGAGACCCCGACGCTTGCCCAGAGCTTTACACCACAATGATTGAGCTCGGAACACCACCAACCGTCTAGGGCGCCCAAGCAACCAAGAGGAACAAGCTCAAGGGTACCAAGCACCCAAGAGTAATAAGCTTCTCAACTTGTAACTTCCATGTATCATCATGGAGAACTCAAACCTATGCACCAAATTCAATGGCAAGGGCACACGGAGTGCCCAAGTCCTTCACTCTCAAATACCACCGAAGCAACTAATGCCATGGAGGAAAATGAGAGGAAGAACAAGAAGGAGAACACCAAGAATTCCAAGATCTAGTTCCAAGGGGTTACCCTCACATAGAGTAGAAAGTGATTGGTGGAAATGTGGATCTAGATCTCCTCTCTCTTTTCCCTCAAAAACTAGCAAGAATCCATGGAGGGATTGAGAGTTAGCAAGCTCGAAGAAGGTCAACAATGGGGACAAAAGCAAGCTCAAGAGATAAGGAACCATTGGGGAAGAAGACCCCCTTATATAGGTCCCCACGAATCTGCCTGTTATGTGCAGAATAACATAGGAGCGGTACAACCGCTATGAGCACTGGTACAACCGGTAACAGGTAATAAGCGGTAAAACTGGCCCACAACCGCCCAATAACCGCACCACAACAGAAACTAGTCCGGTGGTAGAGTGGTACATGGTCGGTACAACCTTCGGACCAATTCTGGTGCGGTACAACCGCTCCAAACACCGGTTGTACCGGTCAACCGGTACAACCTCTCTATGTAAAACAGGTAATATCAAAACAGCCACAACATTTGCATACGAGCTCCAAATTCGATGAAATCAAGTTTGTTGGAAAGCTAAGGAGAAGAGCAAACACAATCTTGATAGAAATATAAAAAACTAGCAATTGAGAAAATACCCAAAATAAAATGGTGAGAACCCTTTCTCAATTAAGACCAGTAAGAACTCCAACACTGAAAACACAAAAGAAGATGCATATGAAATCGATTTCCGAGGAACTCGAGCTTGTCAAGAAGATGACAATGAGATCCAAATCTCACAAGGAGAATAACCAAACAAGAACCAAGAGAGATGATGCAAGCATGCAGTGGTTTGAGCTCTCGACGAACGATAAGATCAAGCAACTCACTGGAGAGCCCCCCTTGATAGTACGTCAATCGATCCTACAACCTAGTCTCCCAACTACCACTATATGACCGGTAAAATAGAAAACCTATCAAGGGAAAACCTTTTCCTTGCACATAGTCCACTTGAGCTAGATGATGATGATCTTTACTTCCTCAAGTTGGACCACCTTTATTGATTGTGTTGGCTCGATGAAGACTAGTTGATTGCTCCCCCATACTCCACTATGGGTGAGCCACTCTTCGGCACATATTCACAATTCCATTGATACCACAATGGACGGCAAGCTTCAAGATTGATTGCTCCCCATACTCTGTGGGTTGTATGAGATCTTCCTCTTGATGCAAGACCATGGAAACATACCTAACCCCAGAAAGAACTCTCACGTAGAACATGGGTTAGTACACAAAGCGTAATGGACAATGCTTACCATACCATGGGATCATTTGATCCCTCTCGGTAGTTCTTCTATGCTTTGTGAGTTGATAAACTTGATTCACTCTTGACTTAGTCTTGATCAACCTTGAATCTTTCCAACTCTCTTCATTTGGATGATGTCTTGAAGGTAAGCATGAATGAACACACAATCTTCCTCTTCAAGACATGCTTGCAATAAGCTCAACTCTCACATGACCAACCTTTCGATAATTCCTTCAAAATCACTTTGGCCATCTCATAAACTCCTGGAAACCAACACATGGACTTCAAGACAATCCTATGGACAAATCCTTCAAATATAACTCAAGGCAACCGTTAGTCCATAGAGATTGTCATCAATTACCAAAACCATACATGGGGGCACCGCATGTCCTTTCAGTAGGGTCATATTTCATTCTAGCATTCAAAGACTTTTCTTTGAGCTTAGCTAACAGTTTCTTAAGATCATATCTATCATTGCAAGCAAGAAAATCTCTAGTAGTTTCTTCGTCCATAACATAACCCTCAGGAACATCAGGCAATTCATATCTAGGGGGATAATCTTCATCATCACTTTCATCAATATTATCAGTTTCAATAATTTCATTCTCTCTAACCCTAGCAAGTTGTTCATCAAGAAATTCACCTAACGGCACAGTAGTATCAAGCATAGAAGTAGTTTCATCATAAATATCATGCAAAGCAGAAGTGGCATCATCAATAACATGCAACCTATCAGAATCAATAACAGTAGTAGGTATCGCAAGTTTACTCATAACAGAAGGTGAATCAAGTGCAGAGCTAGATGGCAGTTCCTTACCTTTCATCGTAGCTGAGGGATAAATCTTGGTTCTTTCGTCTTTCAAGTTCCTCATAGTGATCAATAGATATAAATCCCAAGTGACTCAAAAAATAGAGCTATGCTCCCCGGCAATGGCGCCAGAAAATAGTCTTGATAACCCACAAGTATAGGGGATCGCAACAGTTTTCGAGGGTAGAGTATTCAACCCAAATTTATTTATTCGACACAAGGGGAGCCAAAGAATATTCTCAAGTATTAACAGTTGAGTTGTCAATTAAACCGCACGTGAAAGACTTAATATCTGCAGCAAAGTATTTAGTAGCAAAGTAATATGATAGTAGCGGTAACGGTGGCAAACGTAATAGTAGCAGTTTTGTAGCAAGCGCAACAGTGCAATGAAAAAGTAACTAAGCATAGATCAATATGTGAAAAGCTCATAGGCAATGGATCAGTGATGGATAATTATGTCGGATGCGATTTCTTATGCAGCAGTTATAACCTAGGGTGACACAGAACTAGCTCCAGTTCATCAATGTAATGTAGGCATGTATTCTGAATATAGTCATACGTGCTTATGGAAAAGAACTTGCATGACATGTTTTGTCCTACCCTCCCGTGGCAGCGGGGCCCTATTGGAAACTAAGGGATATTAAGGCCTCCTTTTAATAGAGTACCAAACCAAAGCATTAGCACTTAGTGAATACATGAACTCCTCAAACTACGGTCATCACCGGTAAGTATCCCGATTATTGTCACTTCGGGGTTAACTACATGAACTCCTCCTTTTAATAGGTGACTATTGACTTGCAAGATAGGATCAAGAACTCACATATATTCATGAAAACATAATAGGTTCAGATCCAAAATCATGGCACTCGGGCCATAGTGACAAGCATTAAGCATAGCAAAGTCATAGCAACATCAATCTCAGAACATAATGGATACTAGGGATCAAACCCTAAAAAAACTAACTCGATTACATGATAAATCTCATCCAACCCATCACCGTCCAGCAAGCCTACAATAGAATTACTCACGCACGGCGGTGAGCATAGAAATTGGTGATGGAGGAAGGTTGATGATGACGATGGCGATGGATTCCCCTCTCCGGAGCTCCGAACGGACTCCAGCTCAGCCCTCCCGAGAGAGATTAGGGCTTGGCGGCGGCTTCGTATCGTAAAACGCGATGAATCCTTCTTCCTGATTTTTTTCTCCCCGAACGTGAATATATAGAGTTGGAATTGAGGTCGGTGGAGCACCAGGGGGCCCACGAGGTAGGGGGCGCGCCCCCCACCCTTGTGGACAGGGTGTGGGCCCCCTGGCCTTGATTCTTTCGCCAATATTTTTATATATTCCAAAAATATTCTTCGTGAAGTTTCAGGTCATTCCGAGAACTTCTATTTCTACACAAAAATAACACCATGGCAATTCTGCTGAAAACAGCGTCAGTCCAGGTTAGTTCCATTCAAATCATGCAAGTTAGAGTGTGAAACAAGGGCAAAAGTGTTTGGAAAAGTAGATACATTGGAGACGTATCAGCATTATAAGATGATATCTCACTAAATTTCAAGGTACAAGTGTTCTCCCTGAGTATGCACCGTTGCTACAATTCGTCGTGCCGAGACACCATGTGATGATCGGGTGTGATAAGCTCTATGTTCACATACAACGGGTACAAGCCAGTTTTGCACATGCACAATACTCGGGTTAAACTTGACAAGCCTAGCATATGCAGATATGGCCTCGAAACACTGAGACCGAAAGGTCGAGCGTGAATGATATAGTAGATATGATCAACATAGTGATGTTCACCATTGAAAACTACACCATCTCACATGATGATCGGACATGGTTTAGTTGATATGGATCACGTGATCACTTAGATGATTAGAGGGATGTCTATCTAAGTGGGAGTTCTTAAGTAATATAATTAATTAAACTTAAATTTATCATGAACTTAGTCCTGATAGTATTTGCATATCTATGTTGTAGATCAATTGCTCGTGTATAGCTTTCCCGTTTTATTTATGATATGTTCCTAGAGAAAACTATGTTGCAGACGTTATGAACGTTTGACAAGCTCGGTATGATGACTACTTGATAGTTTAGTGCGCCATACTTTACGGCTTAGAACCGGGACTTCAAAAACATTTTGAACGCCACGGAGAATATGAGATGTTCCAAGAGCTGAAATTGGTATTTTAGACTCATGCCTGTGTTAAGAGGTATGAGACCTCTGAGAAGTACTTTGCCTACAAGATGGAGGAGAATAGCTCAGCTAGTGAGCATGTGCTCAGAATGTCTAAGTACTACAATCACTTGAATCAAGTGGGACTTATTCTTCCAGATAAGATAGTGATTGACAGAGTTCTCCAGTCACTGTCACCAAGTTACTAGAACTTCGTGATGAACTATAATATGCAAGGGATAACGAAAATGATTCCCAAGCTCTTCGCGATGCTGAAATTGGCGAAGGTAGAAATCAAGAAAAAGCACCAAGTGTTGATGGTTGACAAGACCACTAGTTTCAAGTAAAAGGGCAAGGGAAAGAAAGGGAACTTCAAGAAGAATGGCAAGCAAGTTGCCACTCCTGTGAAGAAGCCCAAAGCTAGACCTAGACCTAAGCCTGAAACTGAGTGTTTCTACTAAAAAGGGAATGGTCACTGGAAGCGGAACTACCCCAAATACTTGGCGGATAAGAATGATGGCAAAGTGAACAAAAGTATATTTGATATATATGTTATTGATGTGTACTTTACTAGTGTTCATAGTAACCCCATGGTATTTGATGCCAGTTCAGTTGCTAAGATTAGTAACTCGAAACAGGAGTTGCAAAATGAACAAAGACTAGTTAAGGGCAAGATGGCGATGTGTGTTGGAAATGATTGAATGGTTGATAAGATCACCATTGCACACTGATGTCTACTACACAACCTTCTTCTTGTAGACGTTGTTGGGCCTCCAAGTGCAGAGGTTTGTAGGACAGTAGCAAATTTCCCTCAAGTGGATGGACCTAAGGTTTATCAATCCTTGGCAGGCGTAGGATGAAGATGGTCTCTCTCAAACAACCCTGCAACCAAATAACAAAGAGTCTCTTGTGTCCCCAACACACCCAATACAATGGTAAATTGTATAGGTGCACTAGTTCGCCAAAGAGATGGTGGTACAAGTGCAATATGGATGGTAGATATAGGTTTTTATAATCTGAAAACATAAAAACTGCAAGGTAGCAAGTGGTAAAAGTGAGCGAAAACGGTATTGCAATGCTTCGAAACAAGGCCTAGGGTTCATACTTTCACTAATGCAAGTTCTCTCAACAATAATAACATAATTGGATCATATAACAATCCCTCAACACACAACAAAGAGCCACTCCAAAGTCACTAATAGTGGAAAACAAACAAAGAGACTATTGTAGGGTATGAAACCACCTCAAAGTTATTCTTTCCGATCAAACCACAGAGCATATAAGATGTTCCAAGAGCTGAAATTTGTGTTTCAGAATCATGCCCGAGTCAAGAGGTATGAGACCTCTGACAAGTATTTTGCCTACAAGATGGAGGAGAATAGCTCAACCAGTGAGCATGTGCTCAGAATGTCTGAGTACTATAATCGCTTGAATCAAGTGGGAGTTAATCTTCCAGATAAGATAGCGATTGACAGAGTTCTCTAGTCACTATCACCAAGTTACTAGAACTTCGTGATGAACTATTGTATGCAAGGGATGACGAAAACGATTCCCGAGCTCTTCGTGATACTGAAATTGATGAAAGTAGAAATCAACAAAAACATCAAATGTTGATGGTTGACAAGACCACTAGTTTCAAGTAAAAGGGCAAAGGAAAGAAAGGGGACTTCAAGAAGAATGGCAAACAAGTTGCTACTCCCATGAAGAAGCCCAAAGCTAGACCCAAGAGTGAAACTGAGTGTTTCTACTGCCAAGGAAATGGTCACTTGAAGCGGAACTACCCCAAATACTTATCGGTTAAGAAGGATGACAAAGTGAACAAAAGTATATATGATATACATGTTATTGATGTGTACTTTACTAGTGTTCATAGTAGCCCCTGGTTATTTGATACTGGTTCAGTTGCTATGTTTAGTAACTTGAAACAGGAGTTACAAAGTAAACAGAAACTAGTTGAGGGCGAGGTAACGATGTGTGTTGGAAGTGATTCCAAGGTTGATAAGATCACCAACGCACACTCCCTTTACCTTCGGGATTAGTGTTGAACCTAAAATATATGTTATTTGGTGTTTGCGTTGAGCATAATATGATTGGGTCATGTTTATTGCAATATTGTTATTCATTTAAGTCAAAGAATAATTGTTATTCTGTTTACATGAATAAAATCTTCTGTGGTCATACACCCAAGGTGAATGGTTTATTGAATCTCAATCGTAGTGATACACATATTCATAATATCGAAGCCAAAAGATGCAAAGTTAATAACGATAGTGCAACTTATTTGTGGAACTGTCGTTTAGGTCATATTGGTGTAAAGCGCATGAAGAAACTCCAGGCTGATGGGCTTTTGGAATCACTTGATTATGAATCACTTGATGCTTGCGAACCATGCCTCATGGGCAAGGTGACTAAAACTTCATTCTCCGGAACAATGGAGCGAGCAACCGACTTGTTGGAAAAAATACATACCGATGTATGCGGTCCGATGAGTGTTGAGGCTCGCGGCGGGTATCTACTTAATGAAACACAGGTCTGAAACGTTTGAATAGTTCAAAGAATTTCAGAGTAAACTGGAGAATCATCATAACAAGAAAATAAAGTTTCTACAGTCTGATCGCGGAGACGAAATATTTGAGTTACGAGTTTGGCCTTCAGTTGAAACAATATCGAATAGTTTCGCAACTCACGCCACCTGGAACACCAGAACGTAATGGTGTGTCCGAATGTCATAACCGTACTTTATTAGATATGGTGTGATCTATGATGTCTCTTACTGATTTACCTTTATCATTTTGAGGTTATGCATTAGAGACATCTGCATTCACGTTAAATAGGGCACCATCTAAATCCGTTGAGACGACACCATATGAACTGTGGTTTAGTAAGAAACCCAAGTTGTCGTTTCTTAAAGTTTGGGGCTGTGCTGCTTATGTGAAAAAGCTTCAACCTGATAAGCTTGAACCCAAATCGGAGAAATTCGTCTTCATAGGATACCCCAAGGAAACTTTTGGGTACACCTCCTATCACAGATCCGAAGGCAAGATATTCGTTGCTAAGAATGGATCCTTTCTAGAGAAGTGAGTGGGAGGAAAGTAGAACTTGATGAGGTAACTGTACCTTCTCCCGAATTGGAAAGTAGTTATCACAGAAATCAGTTCCAGTGATGCCTACACCAATTAGGGAGGAAGTTAATGATGATGATCATGAAACTTCAGATCAAGTTACTACCGAACCTCATAGGTCAACCAGAGTAAGTTCCGCACTAGAGTGGTATGGTAATCCTGTTCTGGAAGTCATGTTACTAGACCATGATGAACCTATGAACTATGAGGAAGCGATGATGAGCCCAGATTCCACGAAATGGCTTAAGGCCATGAAACCTGAGATGGGATCCATGTTTGAGAACAAAGTATGGACTTTGATTGACTTGCCCGATGATCGGTGAGCCATTCATAATAATTGGATCTTCAAGAGGAAGACGGATGCTGATAGTAGTGTTACTATCTACAAAGCTCGAATTGTCGTAAAAGGTTTTTGACAAGTTCAAGGTGTTGACTACGATGAGATTTTCTCACTCGTATTGATGCTTCAAAGTCTGTCCAAATCATTGTTAACAGTTGCCGCATTTTATGAAATCTGGCAAATGGATATCAAAACTACATTCTTTAACGGATTTATTAAAAAAGAGTTGTATATGATGCAACCAGAAGGTTTTGTCAATCCTAAAGGTGTTAACAAAGTGTGCAAGCTCCAGTGATCCATCTATGGACTGGTGCAAGCATTTCGGAGTTGGAATATATGATTTGATGAGTTGATCAAAGCATATAATTTTATACAGACTTGCGGTGAAGTCTGTATTTACAAGAAAGTGAGTGGGAGCACTACAGCCTTTCGGATAAGTATGTGTGGATGCCATATTGCTGTTCGAAAATGATGTAGAATTTTCTAGAAAGCATAAAGGAGAATTTGAAAGGAGTTCTTCAAAGAACGAATTACCTGTAAAGCTACTTACATATTGGGCATCAAGATCTATAAAGATAGATCAAGACGCTTGATAAGACTTTTGATGAGTACATACCTTGATAAGATTTTGAAGGGGTTCAAAATTGATTAGTCAAAGAAGGAGTTCTTGCCTGATTTGTAAGGTGTGAAGTTGAGTAAAGACTCAAAACCCGACCATGGCAGAAAATAGAAAGAGAATGAAAAGTCATTCCCTATGCCTCAGTCATAGGTTCTATAAAGTATGCTATGCTATGTACTAGACCTATTGTGTACCTCACCATGAGTTTGGCAAGAGGGTACAATAGTGATCCAGGAGTGGATCACTGGACAGCGGTCAAAATTATCCTTATTGAAATAAGGAAATTTTTCTCGGTTATGAAGGTGATAAAAGAGTTCATCATAAAGAGTTACATCGATGCAAGCTTTTGACACCGATCTAGATGACTCTAAGTCTCGATCTAGATACATATTGTGACGCCTGGATAATCAAGCTACGGTAATCACACACTAATGGTGCCATGGCGTCGCAATCAATCTTCTAAACCCCACTTTGATCCAAGCCAAGTTCAAATTCAAAAATTACAATAATGTCAAAAATAATATTTCTCCAAAACGGCAACACTAAAATGTTCAATGGGTTGCAGATATTCACCAAGTAATTAACATGTAGGAACCAACATTAAATGAATTTTTTGTTTTCCCCTAGGAATATTTTAGTGCAACAGCGGGATTAAATAAAAACATTTAAATTCAAATATAAATTTGAATTGCTTCATTTGACTCCAAACTTTTTGTGCATGAATTAGGTGCGAAGTTTCATAGCTAATTAAAATTATGTAGTAGTAAAATTAAATGTAAACAGAGAAGAAAATACAAAACAGAAAATAGAAAAAGAAAAAAGGCAAATGACCTAAACTACTGTGCGGCTGGGCTATCAGCACCTACAGTGCATTCGGTCCAACCCACTAGGGCCTTTCCCTTACCTCACGCTACAGATGCAGAGGAGGGCGTGGCACACATCCAGGGCACCATGGCTATGGATGGCCACCACGTGCCCCCTCGGCCTATATTGATGCCCCCCCCCGAAACCCTAACCCATGCTGGACCAGTCGCCCCCTCGACCCCCTTCACTCCTCTTTTCTTCGGCTCAAAACGAGCTCGAGAACTTGCGCGGTGACCGCACTCATCGTCATTGTTGCCGCGGCCATCGTTGTTGTCGTCGCTCAGGTGTACGTCCACGAGGTCTTCCACGGTCGACATCATCCGTTCTGGGAGTCGCATCAAGCTGGGGAGCTGCATAACTGCATCATCTTCGTCTTCTTCCTCGGGCCGCCGCCATCTTGCTGTCGATCCGCACCATCCCGGCCTCCCCGACCACGTCCCCAGCTCCGTGGTGAGATCCTCCCCCCGAATCCTCCTTATCCCCTTCGATTTAGTCGCTGTGGCCGCCTGCTCCTATTGAGGCCACCATGACCGGACCTCCGAGCTCACCCGCACACGTATGCCTACGCCCGCGCCCAAGGTCTCTCCTCTGCTTGCCGCGCCCTTGCGCTCGTGCCCGCATCCCACGCCCGTTCGCGCGTGCCCCCTCCGCGGTGCCCCTGCACCCCACCGCCCAGCTTGCCATGGCTGCGTCGTCGCGCGCCAGGGCCCGTCCCGGCCGCTCCCTGCTTGGCCGCTTCTGCCTTTCGATGTTGCCGCGGCCCCGCGTGATTGCTTGCTGTTGTCGCGCAGCTGCCTAGCGCCGCCACGGCCTCCTGTTGCTGCGCTTGGTCGCTCCCGCTTCCGCTAGCCGTAGCCCGCCGCCTCCGCATCTCGTCGCTGCTGCTTCGTGTTACCGCCGCCGCTACTGCTTGTCACCGACCGCACCCTGCTCTGGCGCACACAGCGTGCGGGTGCCCTGCTGCGCTCGCCCGCCGCAGCCCCTGCCGGCTGGCCGCGCCGCGCCCGACCCCAGCCATGCCCGCGAGCACGCGTGCTAGCCCGTGGCCTCTGCCAGTTGTGCCTGCTAATGAGGCTGCCCCCTATTTAGTTAGGGTACTAATCCCCCACTAACAGCCACCCCTAACACCCCTAACAAGTGGACCCCCCACACTAACTTAGATTAGTTCAAAATAACTCTGAAGTTAAATGTCTCGCTGACAGATAGGTCCCACCACCAATTAAGCTAAATAGTCAAAATCAATTGAACTACTGCCTATGACACCTGGGACCCACTGGACCTTTGACCAGTCAACTGCTGGCTAGACAGTTGACTGGACCCCCATTGTCGGCCTCACATGTATTCTGCTGGGTACATTTCTGGGTACCCATAGCATTTTATTTTTTAATTTCGAATTAGGAATAACTTCAGAAAATGAATAAAACTTTAAAAATTAATAGAAAATAAACCGTATCTTGGATCAACATACTTTATACATGAGCGTTGCTCAGAACAACGAGACGAATCCGGATACGCAGTCCATTTGTCAGCCACACGTTCCTAGGATAGCGAACATGCAACTTTTCCCATCTGGTTCATCTGTCCGAAAATGCGAAACACCGGGAATACTTTCCCGGATGCTTCCCCCTTTCACCGGTAGCACCTAGTACGGCGTTAGATCACCCCTAGCACCGTGTATTGCCATGTTATGCTTTGCGATGATTTGATTGCTCTGTTATTTATTGTGTTTCCCCTCCGTTACTTCTTTTCGATAGGCCCCGAGACCGCGATTGAACCAGTGATCGCCTACTTCACCTTCGAGGGCCCGTTTCTGTCTGTAGAGCAACCAGGCAAGCCCCCCTGATCACCAGATATCGCCTATTCTTCTCTCTATTGCTTGCATTAGAGTAGTGTAGCATGTTACAGATTTCCGTTTATCCTATCCTGATGCATAGCCTGTCCTTGATACTACTGTTGTTACCTTTGCCTGCAATCCTACATGCTTAGTATAGGATGCTAGTATTCCGTTTGTGACCCTACATTCTTGTCCGTCTGCCATGCTATACTATCGGGCCGTGATCACTCGGGAGGTGATCACGGGTATATATTATATATCTTATACATGATACTTATGGTGACTAAAGTCGGGTCGGCTCGTAGAGTACCCGCGAGTGATTCACGGATTGGGGGCTGAAAGGACCTTTGCCCCGATGACCCTCTGTGTGGATCTTTGTGGCGGAGCGACATGGCAGGTTGAGACCACCTAGGAGAGAGGTGGGCCTGGCCCTGGTTGGCGTCTGTGGTTACATCAATTAACACGCTTAACGAGATCTTGGTATTTGAGCTGCGTCTGGCCACTGGCCTATACGCACTAACCAACTACACGGGAACAGTTATGGGCACTCGACGTCGTGGTAACAGCCGAAGCCTTCGTGACGTCCGCGACTAAGCGGCGCACGCCGGATTGGACCGTAAGCCTGCTCTTGTATTAAGGGGGCTAGGTCTGCTTCTGGCCGCCCACGCAACATGCAGGTGTGCAATGGGCGATGGACCCAGACCCCTGCGCCATAGGATTTAGACCTGCGTGCTGACCTCTCTGTTGTGCCTAGGTAGGGCTGCGACATGTTGATCTTCCGAGGCCGGGCATGACCCAGGAAAGTGTGTCCGACCAAAGGGGATTGAGCGTGTTGGGAAATGTGGTGCACCCCTGCAGGGAAGTTTATCTATTCGAATAGCCGTGTCCCTCGGTAAAAGGACGACCCGGAGTTGTACCTTGACCTTATGACAACTAGAACCGGATACTAAATAAAACACACCCTTCCAAGTGCCAGATACAACCGGGTAGGATTATGCTATGTGATGATACTTGGTGAACTTACCATCTACTCTCTTCTACATGCTGCAAGATGGAGGTTGCCCGAAGCGTAGTCTTCGACAGGACTAGCTATCCCCCTCTTATTCTGGCATTCTGCAGTTCAGTCCACATATACTACCCCTTTCATTTGATACCAATGCATATGTAGTGTAGCTCCTTGCTTATGAGTACTTTGGATGAGTACTCACGGTTGCTTTGCTCCCCCTTTTTTCCCCTTCCATACCAGATTGTTGCGACCAGAGGTTGGAGTCCAGGAGGCAGATGCGACCGTCGAAGACGACTCCTACTACACTTGAGGTGCCTACCACTACGTGCAGGCGGCTGATGACGACCAGGAGTAGTTTAGGAGGATCCCAGGCAGGAGGCCTGCACCTCTTTCGATATGTATCTCAGTTTGTGCTAGCCTTCTTAAGGCAAACTTGTTTAACTTATGTCTGTACTCAGATATTGTTGCTTCTGCTGACTCGTCTATGATCGAGCTCTTGTATTCGAGCCCTCAAGGCCCCTGGCTTGTAATATGATGCTTGTATGACTTATTTTATTTTTGGAGTTGTGTTGTGATATCTTCCTGTGAGTCCCTCATCTTGATCGTACAAGTTTGCGTGTATGATTAGTGTATGTTTGAATCGGAGGTGTCACAAGTTGGTATCAGAGCCGACTGCCTGTAGGAATCCCCCTTGCACACTCCTTGGCCGAAGTCGAGTCTAGACATTACAAAACTTTTACTAACATGGTTGTGTGTCTTACGGGCCCATGTCGCCATTGGGTGGTATTAGAATCTTTTATTCCTTGTCTATACTCTGGGACTTTGATCTCTCTTCTATTCGGGTTAAATGAATTTTACTTAATCTAACATTAGGATCTCGTGATCACTTTCACCCGGAGAGCCCCTTATCACAGATGATCGCCTACTGCACCAGAAGATTCCAAAGATACTCTATGATGTTCTCTCGAGACTTGTGCCATCACTTTTGCAATTCCCTTTCATCGATAAATCCTTGTGGATAACTACTTACACTTGTCGTTCATATCTTCATTCCTAGTTGCCCTTGATATTACTTGATACCCTGAAAAATTCTCTGATAATCTGAGAATCCTTTGTGCCTACCGCCTTGCATTTCTTCACCACCTGAATACCCCTACGGATAATTTCTCGCACTTACCGAGTATCCGCTCATCCTAGTTGATTCATGTATTTCACAAAAGTCTTCAAAATAACATTCGATCTTCTCAAAATCCTCAACAGCCTAGTGCTCTTGAAACTTTTGCTTGCATTATAGTTAATCCCATACGTATTGTAATCTTATTGGCAGCCTTTGTCACTATCATTTTGAGTCCATTGATTCAATATGTTGTGAATGCTCGCAATCCTCCGTCAGATCCTAGAATTCATCCTTCCGGCTCAGACGTTATTATAAACATGAGTTGGATCTCGACCAATCAAATTGCCATCGATTGTACCCCTAAGCCTATGCAACTAATACATCCTTAATCAGAGCATTTGCTTCTGGTCCCTTGATTTGGAAATCATAAATCCTTTGCAATTGAGCTTTGAATTCATCAGTTGTTTCTGTAATCTAGTGCCTTTACATTGTTTCCTCCTCTGGTTGTGAGCCAATGCTCACATCAGCTTCATTATGGACCATCGGGTCCTTTGTTGAATTATCATCCGACAGTGTCCTTTGTATACAAAACCCTCGAGGAGTTCTTTCCCTGATAAATAATGCCATTGGTAAATCCTATTCTCTGATTTTTCCAACCATGCTCTACTTTCGAGCGGGTGATAATTACTCTCGAAACTTGTGGTATATGTTTCTAAGATGCCCCGATGGCTTGGACCTATGCCTTCCTTAATCTATGTGAACCCGAAAGTTTTCATCAGTCATACTCTTCTGTTGTTTCGCCAGATAAAATTTCTACACTATAGTTTCATCCAAAGCGAGAAGTAAAATGAAAGGTTATGCATTGAAGAAGTGGGAGTCGACCTTGAACTTGAACTTGTGTTCATGCCCATGGACCCAATGAGGAACTTATCATGGAAGCTTCTTGAAAAATATTTAATCATTTGGATAATTCTTTCGGTGTCATTAAATTGGATCACTTGCAGCTATGGTTTCGACCATATTGTGCTTCTTTGATCCCATTTCCCGGGCAAGTTTAAGAACTTGTCTTGTGCGGATCAATACACCAGTCCAACCTTGATATGTCTCCATCGTATCTACTTTTCCAAACACTTTTGCCCTTGTTTTGGACTCTAACTTGCATGATTTGAATGGAACTAACCCGGACTGACGCTGTTTTCAACAGAATTACCATGGTGTTATTTATGTGCAGAAACAAACGTTCTCAGAATGACCTAAAACTTCACGGAGCAACTTTTTGGAAAATATAAAAAATACCTGCAAAAGATGAAGGCCAGGGGGCCCACCACCTATCCAGGAAGGTGGGGGTGCGCCTGCCCCCCTAGGGCACGCCCCCTCCCTCGTGGCCCCCCTGGTGCCTCTCCGACTCCAACTCCAACTCTATATATTGTGTTTCGGGGAGAACAAAATCAGAGAGAAGAATTCATCGCGTTTTACGATACGGAGCCGCCGCCAAGCCCTAAGACCTCTCGGGAGGGCTGATCTGGAGTCCGTTCGGGGCTCCGGAGAGGGGAATACGTCGCCATCGTCATCATCAACCATCCTCCATTAGCAATTTCATGATGCTCACCACCGTGCGTGAGTAATTCCATCGTAGGCTTGCTGGACGGTGATGGGTTGGATGGGATCTATCATGTAATCGAGTTAGTTTTGTTAGGGTTTGATCCCTAGTATCCACAATGTTCTGAGATTGATGTTGCTATGACTTTGCTATGCTTAATGCTTGTCACTAGGGCCCGAGTGCCATGATTTCAGATCTGAACCTATTATGTTTTCATCAATATATGAGTGTTCTTGATCCTATCTTGCAAGTCTATAGTCACCTATTATGTGTTACGATCCGTTAACCCCGAAGTGACAATAATCGGGATACTTACCGGTGATGACCGTAGTTTGAGGAGTTCATGTATTCACTATGTGTTAATGCTTTGTTCCGGTACTCTATTAAAAGGAGGCCTTAATATCACTTAGTTTCCATTAGGACCCTGCTGCCATGGGAGGGTAGGACAAAACATGTCATGCAAGTTCTTTTCCTTAAGCATGTATGACTATATTCGGAATACATGCCTACATTACATTGATGAACTGGAGCTAGTTCTCTGTCACCCTAGGTTATGACTATTACATGATGAACCGCATCCGACATAAATTCTCCATCACTGATCCATTGCCTACGAGCTTTCCATACATTGTTCTTCGCTTATTTACTTTCCCGTTGCTATTGCTATCATCACTACAAAATACCAAAAACATTACTTTTACTACTGTTACCTTTTGCTACCGTTACCACTACTATCATATTACTTTGCTACTAAATACTTTGCTGCAGATACTAGGTTTCTAGGTGTGGTTGAATTGACAACTTAGCTGCTAATACTCGAGAGTATTCTTTGACTCCCCTTGTGTCGAATCAATAAATTTGGGTTGAATATTTTACCCTCGAAAACTGTTGCGATCCCCTATACTTGTGGGTTATCAAGACTATTTTCTGGCGCCGTTGCCGGGGAGCATAGCTCTATTCTTTGAGTCACTTGGGATTTATATCTGCTTATCATTATGAAGAACTTGAAAGATCCAAGAACCAAGATTTATCCCTCAACTACGAGGGGAGGTAAGGAACTGCCAACTATCTCTGCACTTGATTCACCTTCTATTTTGAGTAAGCTTGCGACACCTAAAACTGCTTCTGCTATTCATTCTGATATGTCGCATGTTATTGATGATGCCACTTTTGCTATACATGATACTTATGATGAAACTACTTCTATGCTTGATACTACTGTGCCACTTGGTGAATTTCTTGATGAACAACTTGCTAGGGCTAGAGAGATTGAAAATATTGAATTTGATAATACTGATGAAAGTGATGATGAAGAATCACTTGTTATTCAGGGTTATGTTTTTGATCAAGAAGCCTCTTTAACTATTTTAGCTTGCAAAGATAGATATGAACTTAAGAGGTTATTAGCTAAATGGAATAAGCAATCTCTAAATGCTAGGATGAAACCTGACCCTGCTTTTGCTACTTCACCTATCTGTGTTACCGATAAGGATTATGAATTCTCTGTTGATCCTGATATAATTACTTTGGTTGGATCTGATCCTTTTCATGGCTATGAATCTGAAACTGTTGTGGCACATCTTACTAAATTAAATGATATAGCCACCCTGTTCACTACTGATGAGAGAACTCGCTACTTTTATATCCTTAAAATATTTGCGTTCTCATTGAAGGGTGTTGCTAAGATATGGTTTAATTCTCTTGATCCTGGTTGTGTGCGTAGTCCCCAGGATATGATTTATTACTTCTCTGCTAAATATTTCCCTGCTCATAAGAAACAAGCTGCTTTAAGGGATATATATATAATTTTGTGCAAATTGAAGAAGAGAGTCTCCCACAAGCTTGGGGGAGGCTTCTCCAATTACTTAATGCTTTGCTTGATCATCCTCTTAAGAAAAATAAAATACTTGATATCTTTTATAATGGACTAACCGATGCTTCCAGAGATTACCTGGATAGTTGTGATGGTTCTGTTTTCAGGGAAAGAACACCTGATGAAGCTGAAATTCTATTGAATAATATGTTGACAAATGAAAATAATTGGACACCTCCGGAGCCAGTTCCTGAGCCTATTCCTAAACCAACTCCGAAGAAGAGAGGTATTCTATTTCTCAGTCCTGAAGATATATAAGAGGCAAAGAAATCTATGAAAGAAAAAGGCACTAAAGCTGAGGATGTTAAGAATTTACCTCCTATTGAAGAAATACATGGTCTTAATTTACCGCCTGTTGAAGAAACATATGATCTTGATCCATCACCTATTGAAGAAACTCATGGTCTTGATAACCCAACACAGGTAGTAAAGGTAAATTCTCTCTATAGATATGATAAAGCTGAAATCCCATTTACTAAGTTTGCTAGCCCATGCTTAGATGAGTTTGATAAATTTATGTCTAAGCAAGAAGACTTTAATGCTTATTTTGGTATACAATTGAAATATAATTCAAATATGCTTGAACACTTGGGTGATTATATGGCTAATGTCAAAGGTGAACTTAAACTTATTAGTAAACATGCTTCTAGGGTTACCACTCAAGTAGAACAAGTACTTAAAGCTTAAAATGATTTGCTCAATGAATTGAATAGTAAGGATAATGATAATGTTGTTAGAGTTATGACTAGAGGTGGTAGAATGACTTAGGAACCTTTGTATCCTGAAGGCCACCCTAAGAGAATTGAGCAAGATTCTCACAGAAATAATATAGATGCACCTAGTCCTTCTAAAAGGAAGAAAAAGAAAAATGATAGGACTTTGCATGCTTCAAGTGAACCCGTTACTGAAACACCTGAGAATCCAAATGGTATTTCTATTTCTGATGCTGAAACTCAATCTGGTAATGAACCTGAAACTAGTGTTAATGATAATGTTCATGATGATGCTCAACCTAGTAATGATAATGATGTAGAAATTGAACCTGTTGTTGATCTTGATAACCCACAATCAAAGAACCAACATTATGATAAGAAAGATTTTGTTGCTAGGAAACATGGTAAAGAAAGAGAACCATGGGTTCAAAAACCCATGCCTTTTCCTCCCAAACCATCCAAGAAAAAGGATGATGAGGATTTTGAGCGCTTTGCTGAAATAATTAGACCTATCTTTTTACGTATGCGATTAACTGATATGCTTAAAATGAATCCTTATGCTAAGTACACGAAAGAAATTGTTAAAAATAAAAGAAAGATATCAGAAGCTGAAATTTCCACCATGCTTGCTAATTATACTTTTAAGGGTGGGATACCTAAGAAACTTGGAGATCCCGGTGTACCCACTATACCATGCTCTATTAAAAGAAACTATGTTAAAACTGCTCTATGTGATCTTGGAGCCGGTGTTAGTGTTATGCCTCTCTCTTTATATCGTAGACTTGATTTGAATAAGTTGATACCTACTGAAATATCTTTGCAAATGGCTGATAAATCAACTGCTATACCTGTCGGTATTTGTGAGGATGTGCCTGTTGTAGTTGCGAACGTTACTATTTTAACGGACTTTGTTATTCTTGATATTCCCGAGGATGGTAGTATGCCTATTATTCTTGGAAGACCCTTTTTGAATACTGCAGGGCTGTCATTGAGTGCACTAAAGGCAATATCACTTTTCATGTTAATGGTAATGAGCATACGGTACACTTTCCAAGGAAAAAACCTCAAGTTCATAGTATCAACTCTATTGGAAAAATTCCATCGATTATATTTGGAGGTTTTGAATTTCCTCTTCCTACTGTCAAGAAGAAATATGATATTATTATTATTGGGGATGTGCATATCCTTGTTGAGGTAACATAGTGTTATTCGAAATTTCTCTGGTTCCATTTTATTCGGAATGAGTTCTTTAACAAGACTTGATCAACCTTGTTAGTGGATTCCTTTTGATGAGCATGAGATGGATGAAACTAGAAGGCACAACCTTCTGTACCCCACTTTTACTTTCTGTTGTTTATATTAAATAAAATATAAATAAATATTTTTCTATCTGTTATCTGATTATTCGTGCAATATAAAAATACCCCGAAAATAAAAATTCTCCAAATGCCCTGAAATTTAAATATGATTTTTTCTAGAATGTTTGAGAATATTTGGCACTGAGAACACAGCAGGGGGGTCAACCACCTGCCCGCGAGGGTGGAGGGCGCGCCCTATGCCCCAGGGCGCGCCCCCTGCCTCGTGGGCCCATGGTGGCCCTCCTCCACTTATCCTTTCACCCACACACTCTTTCTTCCTCCCCCAAACACGAATATCCAGCTCAACCCCGAGTCCAAGCTCATTTTGCTGCCATTTTCGATCTCCTTGCTCAAAGCACCTCTCACAAAACTGCTTGGGGAGATTGTTCTTTGGTATGTGACTCCTCCATTGGTCCAATTAGTTTTTGTTCTAGTGCTTTATTCATTGCAAATTTTTTTCTGCTTAGGTGACCCTGTTCTTGAGCTTGCATGTCAATTTATATGGTCAAAAGTAGTTTTGATGCATGATATAGGCCCTAGGCACTTGTAGGAGTAGTTACTATCAATATTATTGAGTTTGGTTTACTTTTATTTTGAAGTTACTAAAAATTTCAGAATTTTTCAGAAAATTATGAAGAGACTTCTGAGGGGCTCATCGAGCCGAAGCTTGAAGGAAAAGGCACCGAAGCCTAAGTATAATCTGCCTCGCACTGCGGAGGTTCGGGCATGTGAATGGCCTTCCGATGATTTCTTGAGAGCAGCCGAGATTTATGAAGATTTTCATGAATTGGCTAAGAATGCATGCGTCACCGCTTTCCTCCACGACCAATGCGATCAGTATCTCTTACTCACAAATATCTTTGTGCAAAACTTTCATTTCCATTCTAGGAGCCTACCACCTACGGTGGAGTTTCATTTATATGATGAGCATAAGGAGATGTCACTTTATGATTTTTGCCGGGTTTGTTTAGTCCCTTTCGAGGGTAAGACAGAGGAACCACATCGCGAGGATGTGGATGGGATTATTGATACTATAACTGTAGGGGAAACAAGGAAGGTTTCCGATGCCCGAATCACTAGCATACATTTCCCTGTTTTACGCTATTTTGCATTATTTGCTAGTCGTTGTTTAAATTGGTCGCGGAAACTGTGGAAACCTTAGTATCCCTGATATTATTATTTTGCTCCATGGTTTATACGGTGATAACTCTATTAGTATGGGTGACATTATTGCTAAATGGTTAAGTCTGAACCGTACCAAGGGCCCCAGCTTTGGAGGCATCTATGCTTCACGCCTAGCTGCACATTTTAACATACCTATTAGGCATTATGAAAAGGAAGAAAAGGTGTTGCCTCGTGTTTATTTAGATTATAAAAGTATGGTAGCACATGATTTTATTGTTAAGAATAGGGAAGGAGAGCTTAAATATAAATTGTTCTTTGATAAACATCATCCTGAGACTATTACCCTACCTGCTCCTCCTTTGTTTGATTTACCTGCAGGCCAGTACCTTGTTCCGTTGAAGGCTATTCACGCCTACCAGAACCCTGCACCACCAATGGAGCCAGAGCCGGAACCACAAGTTGATCCTTCACGACAGTCTAATTACCAGTGGCATCCGGAGATGATTGCCAGCCAGTGGCAATCGGAGTCTTCTTCTTCTTCTCAGTACGACCCCAACTATTATTATGGATATCCACCAGGCCAGCCGTGGCCATAGACCAACTTAGGCCAAAAGCCTAAGCTTGGGGGAGTACATATTTCCCACCGACATTACATTTATGTTCACACACTCATTGCTAGATGTCGGTGCTCATAATTTTTCATTTGTATCATCCATGCTAGTTTATTTCCTTTTTATGCTTTCTTCTTGTGTTTTTAATAAACCTTAAGAAAAACCAAAAAAAATAGTTGTAGCTTTTAGCTAGTTTTATTTTTCATGCTTGTAGTAGTAATTAAAAAGAAAACCCAAAAATATTGCATGTTCTTCTTTTGCTTGTTGGGAGCTTTCCCGTGTAAATAGTTTTATTTCTTTTCCTTCCTTTGGGGGTCGATAGGAGAAGACCATAATTAAATTGTTGAAGTGGCTCTTGTATGCATACTTGTTGATCTGACAAAAGAGCCCATATTGCCGTGTCTTCTCCTGTTTATTGAATGCTTGCAGATTCCAGCTTAGTCCAATGCACGCGCACTATTATTATTCACATCGTTCGGTCGTGCAAGTGAAAGGCAATTATGATGATATATGGTGGACTGACTGAGATGAGCAAAGCTGGTATGAACTCGACCTCTTTTGTTTTGTAAATATGATTAGTTCATCAAATCCTGATTCAGCCTATTATGAATAAATATGTTTGCAATGACAACCAGAGATCATAGTTTCTTGTGCCATGCTTGATTAGCTATGATTTATAATGGTTTACCTTGCGTGCCAACATGCTATTGAGATGGTTATGATGTGGTATGATAGGGTGGTATCCTCCTCTGAATGATTTAAGTGACTTGACTTGGCGCATGTTCACGCATGTAGTTGAAACAAATTCAACATAGCCTTCACGATATTTATGTTCATGGTGGATTATATCCTACTCGTGCTTGCATTCGGTGTTTATTAATTTTAATGCATGTTCATGACTGTTGTCGCTCTCTAGCTGGCCGCTTCCTAGTCTTTTGCTAGCCTTCACCTGTACTTAGCGGGAATACTGCTTGTGCATCGAATCCCTTAAAACCCCAAAGTTATTCCACACGAGTCCACTGTACCTACTTATATACGGTATCTACCTGTCGTTCCAAGTAAATTTGTATGTGCCAAACTCTAAACCTTCAAATAAATATCCTGTTTTGTATGCTCGAATAGCTCATGTATCAACTACGAATGTCCATATCTTCCATGTTAGGCGGGTTATTCTCAAGAGGAGTGGACTCCGTTCCTCAGTCACGAGAAAGTGGCTGGTCACCGGGATGCCCAGTCCCATGCTTTATGCAAACCAAATCAAAATAATTGCAAAAAACTCCCCCTGGGACTCTTGTTAGTTGGAGGCACTCGTTGTTTCGAGCAAGCCATGGATTGATGCTTGTTGGTGGAAGGGGGAGTATAAACTTTACCATTCTGTTTGGGAACCGCCTATAATATGTGTAGCATGGAAGATATCGCCATCTCTTGGTTGTTATGTTGATAATGTTGATAATGAAAGTATACCACTCAAAATATTATTCATCTCTATTGCAAAACCGAGCTCTGGCACCTCTACAAATCCCTTCTTCCCTCTGTGAAGGGCCTATCTATTTACTTTCATGTTGAGCCATCATCCTCTTATTAAAAAGCACCAGTTGGAGAGCACCACTGTCATTTGCATCCATTACTGTTAGTTTACATTGACTATGACTTGACTGGATCTCTTTTACCATGAATTACAATGTCTAGTCAGTCCTTGGTCTTTAAAGGTGCTCTGCATTTATGTTTTGCGGTCTCAGAAAGGGCTAGCGAGATACCACCTTGTTATATCATATTTTGATTGTTTTGAGAAAGTGTTGTCATCCGAGATTTATTATAATTGCTCGCTAGTTGATTATGCTATTGATATGAGTAAACTTGAGACCTAAGCATTATTGTGAATGTGGTTAGTTATAATCTTTGATGAAAACTTGAATGCTGGCTTTACATATTTACAACAACAAGAGCGAACAGAGTTTGTAAAAGTTTTTCTTTATCACTTTCAGTTTGTCAACTGAATTGCTTGAGGACAAGCAAAGGTTTAAGCATGGGGGAGTTGATACATCTCTGTCGTATCTACTTTTCCAAACACTTTTGCCCTTGTTTTGGACTCTAACTTGCATGATTTGAATGGAACTAACCCGGATTGACGATGTTTTCAGCAGAATTACCATGGTGTTATTTATGTTCAGAAACAAACGTTCTCAGAATGACCTGAAACTTCACAAAGCAATTTTTTGGAAAATATAAAAAATACCTGCAAAAGATGAAGGCCGGGGGGCCCACCACCTGTCCGCGAGGGTGGGGGCGCGCCTGCCCCCCTAGGGCGCGCCCCCTCCCTCGTGGCCCCCCTGGTGCCTCTCCGACTCCAACTCCAACTCTATATATTGTGTTTTGGGGAGAACAAAATCAGAGAGAAGAATTCATTGCGTTTTACGATACGGAGCCACCGCCAAGCCCTAAAACCTCCCGGGAGGGCTGATTTGGAGTCCGTTCGGGGCTCCGGAGAGGGGAATTCATCGCCATCGTCATCATCAACCATCCTCTATCACCAATTTCATGATGCTCAACGCCGTGCGTGAGTAATTCCATCATAGGCTTGCTGGACAGTGATGGGTTGGATGGGATCTATCATGTAATCGAGTTAGTTTTGTTAGGGTTTGATCCCTAGTATCCACTATGTTCTGAGATTGATGTTGCTATGACTTTCCTATGCTTAATGCTTGTCACTAGGGCCCGAGTGCCATGATTTCAGATCTGAACCTATTATGTTTTCATCAATATATGAGTGTTCCTGATCCTATCTTGCAAATCTATAGTCACCTATTATGTGTTATGATCCGCTAACCCCGAAGTGACAATAATCGGGATACTTACCGGTGATGACCGTTGTCAGGACCCCGATTCTAAGTCACACCGATCTAGCCTGTAACACCTCATATCACCTTGCGGCCTCACGCAGGGTATTCCCATGGGTGTCGCCTTACCATGGCCCGGGACCGTTTGCGCCTTTTGGCTCACGTATATGATAGTGTTGCTAGCATCCATATGACAGAGAACCCGGGCCGACATGACTAGTCGTGAACCCAAAGTGGCACTAACTTATGGGGACATGCATACATGAATCAACATCGAGCATGTCGGTCAGCAGCGTGCGAATCTGGGCTGTAGCACTAGGCTAACAGGACTCTAGTGACCCAGGCTGTAGGAGGCTAGGCAGGACTCTGGATGTCACCACGTGACATTTCCCTGAAGGGACAGACACAGGAACGAAGTGAATCACATGCCGGCCAGTCAAGTGTTCCGGAGCAGTAGTGCTGGGCCAGCAGGACTCCGGTGAACCGGGCTGTAGCGGACTACTATGGCTCATGGAAGCACAAGACTACATTTCCCCATAAGAGAGGCTACCAAGGATAAACAACTAGGTTGTCAGATCCCACACATACCAAGCATTTCAATCATACACACAATATGCTCAATATGTGCAATACAACATGGCATCACAACAAGACTCTACGACTCATAGTATTTATTCATTAGGCTCCGAGGAGCGAGATATTACAAACATGGGTCTCATGACCCAACAATCATAGCATACAATCAAAGCACACGCGGAAGCTTAACATGTCTGAGTACAGACATCTACAAATGAAAAAGGCTGAGAAGCCTGACTATCTACCAGATCCTGCCGAGGGCACAAGATCATAGCTGAGGTATCAAGCTAAACTTCGAAGTCCACACGAAACTACTAGCGAGACTGACATCTCTCTACAAAACATAAAATAGGCAAACATGAGTACAATTGTACCCAGCAAGACTTACATCAGAACTATCTACATATGCATCGGTATCAACAAAGGGGTGCTGGAGTTTAACTGCAGCAAGCCAGCTTTCACTCGGTGGCTATCCTAAACTACGACTGCAAGTAACTCTTTTGAGGTGGCACACACGAGTCCACATATTCACCATACCAATACACCACTATGGATCCACTCCCATCTCCCTACAAGAAGGCCATCCATAGCACTCCCGCTTATCTTGCGCATTTTAGAGTATCCACTTTCACTTGTCTATGAACTATGCAAGGGGTCCAAGTTTCCATATCCGAGGAATCCGGCTATTCGAATAGATGATGTTAACCCTGCAGGGGTGTACTTCTTCACACACGCTCTCGCCACTTACCACCATGTACACGTCGTGTATCTTGGCAACCTTCAAGAGGAAGCCTGGTGAGGGAGTCGGCCACGACCTGACTAACCACACAAGTCTCTCGTCCAGGTTTATCGCCTATTCGGGTTCCATCCGCAAGGAGATCCGGCCGGGGTGTCGCTCACGGCCCCAAATGATGTGTGCAGGGTTCCCAAGCCCACCATCCGGGTGCCACTTGGTACACCATGCCACTGTGCCTAGTCTGTCCCAAGCCCACCTTTACCGGGTGCCACTTGGTAGACTACTAACACTACCTACAAACACTAGAAACTAGTTGCAACTCCTGGACAGAGATCAGGTAGATTAATAAGTCAAGAGGGGCACTTAGGCATTCCAATGCGTGGTACTAACTGTTCATGGATCACAAACACAGAACTCAGTTCCTGAGGACGACTGCAATGAGACAACCCATCATGTACTCCTACATGGCCTCTCACCACTACTGTCGTGGGTTTGTCACGGCAGATGTCCTCATGAAAGGACTTAGTCGTGGAGCCATCGCTACGGGTTAGCTTAAGGGGATAAACCGGACAAGGGACATGTGGAATTTTATACTAGTTCGGCCCCTTCGAGGAAGGTAAAAGCCTACGTCTAGTTGTGATTGGTATTGCTAGGGTTTCGAAGGCCAGGGAGCGAATCCGCTTTGTTTGGCTCTTGAGTTGTTGTTTTTTCTTAAACCGCAGCCGGGTCGTCCCTTTATATACATAGGTTGACGCCCGCCGGACTACAGAGCCCCGAAGCCGGATCATAAACGTGTCTGGTTCGGTCTCTACTCTCTCTATCTTATCATACAAGTTATTTGACTAGGCCGGTTTACATTTACAGGCTATAACCCGCTTTTGGGCCTTGGGCCTTCCTTAAAGCGCCATTATCCTCACATCTTCATGGGCTTCTAATCTTCAAAGAGTCAATCCAGCTACATAAGGCCGGTTTACCTCCAGTAGTAATATCCCCAACATTAGGCCCCAGATTGGTTTGAACTTGTTCATGTCAATCTTCCATACTTAGAAAAAATCTTCTCTCCTGTCTTCACTTTGATCTTGTAAACCGCCATGACGTCATATTTAAAAATTATGATAAACCACCCTGATGTCATCCATCCGTTGATCTCGGAGATTACCTTCATTTAATATATATTCAGTCATCGAGGTGACACCTTTATTAACTTATCCATTTTTTGGGCTCCTCGATTCCCGTGCTTGCCGTTTTATCGCTTCACCTTATAAATAGGGCCGAGGGGTCATTTTTACCTTCCCCCCCCCATGCCTCTTCGCGTCGTCTTCCTTGCGCCGCTCAGCCTCTGGAGCTCCGCCGCCACCGTCGACCGGTGCCTCTGCTCCGACCCTGGCCGCTACATCACCCTGAACACACCAGAATACCGCGGCGCCTTTCCACTTCCTCACCAGCTCCGGTAAGTTCTCTGCTTTTTTTCGCCACAGATCTGTTCTAGGTTTTTGACGTTCTTCGCAGTTCTTCCGAAGTTCATCAGTGATGTTCTTCCCTGTTCTTCCTTTAGTATGTAGATGAACACTTCATGCTTGACGTATCTCTTGCCATAGCTAACTTACCATGGTCATCACAAATCCTTATGCGCAAAGAACTGATCTAGTCTGTCATAAATTGCTTCAGTTCTGCACCCCTTCAAGATCCAATTATTTTTGCTTTTCTGTCTTATCTTAGATCCAAAAGTTTTATATGTCACTGTGAGATCTATATCTATGTTCCTATGAGATCCGTTTCTCCTCGCACCAGTATAGGCGGTTTGACCTTGTATAAAGAGTCTATGCCATTAGCCCTCTGATAAACCGAAGGAGCATTTTACCTTCATAATTATGCTCCAGTTTAACAGTGTCTGAGCAATCCTGTGCTAGTCTACCCTTTTTCTCTTATTGCATTAGTCTCCGGGTTGTACCATTTCACATATCAGTATGTTTCTTACTCCCTTGTCTCTTGTATATAATCATGCGTAATTTGTAAACCAGCCTTTCATTTTCAGTTTGTTTGCTTTGCAATGGCCAAACAATTCACTGCCTGCAACTGGGCCCGTTCCCGGGTTACTGAGGCTCAATTGAATGAGATGGTTGGCATCGGCTCTCTACCTAAGAAAACTGAGATCAAATGGTGAGTACCAGGAATAGAAAATCCTCCAACCCCAAGGCAGGGCGAGGTGGTGGTCTTTGTTGATCACATAGACCGTGGCTTCAAATCGCCAGGATCAAAGTTTTATCGAGATGTGCTTGCCAGCTTCCAACTGCATCCACAAGATATTGGTCCCAACTCAGTTTCCAACTTATTCAACTTCCGGGTCTTCTGTGAAGTATATTTACAAGAAGAACCAACTGCAGAACTGTTCCGGGATTTCTTTCACTTAAACCGGCATAGAGAGTTTGTAAATGTCCCGAACACAGAACTTGGTGGTGTCTCGATTCAGAAGAGGAAAGAAGTGGAATTTCCTCATGCCAAACATCATAGTCACCCAAAAGGAATGGAACCAAACATGGTTTTATTGCAGAGACACTTCGCCTGAGGATGAAAACCCCTCCCCAGCTTTCATGATCACAGACTATCCAATACTCACCCAATGCCACAACGCCTGAGCTCTTCAGAAAGGGCGAAATACTCTCCTCAACTCGCCAAGCTCCGGGCCTTTATGGCAAACGGTTTAACAGGCGTGGATTTTGTGCGCTATTGGATATCCTGGAGTATCTTGCCGCTAAGCCGGCGTCCCGGTTTAATGTGCGAATATACCGGTGAAGTTGACGACCCCCAACGCCATTGCAACATCCAATTATCTGAAGAAGAGGTTACTGAAGGTGTAAAGAAGATTCTGAATGAATCAGAACTGGTCTGTAGTCAAACCGGTCTAAGTCCCTTCTATGCCAAGAACAAACCGCCTGCTGTAAGCATTACACTTCCTCCTCATCTCTAATATCTTTAACTTATACAATATGTAACCCTTCTTCTTTATATATATAGGGTGATGACCCCTTCTGGAAACGGAAATCCATAGAAAAAGTGGCAAAGCCAACTAGAGACAAAGCGGTCAAGCCATCCCGCCCAAGGACCAAAGCCGTAAAATGGACGTCAAAGCAGAAAACGGCTGACCGGATTAATATGGAGCTTGATGATGATACTGATGATCCAGAAGTTGATGTAGAACTTGACTCACTTGGCTCTCTTTTTATGCATCTTGTTAACAATGATCTTCCTCAGGAGGATGCAGAAGCTAGTCAAGCTGATGACGTAGAGGTAATTACCCTTTCCTCCGGTTCAGACTCTATGCCAACACAAAAAACTCGCCAACAAATCCGGAAAGTAAGCTTTTCTCATCCTCTTGCTCACTTGGATCCAACATTTATTTTGAAGACTCAACAACATGAAGCTCGCCGGACAACCCGGCACAGTGGCCAACAGGTCACTTCAACCGGTTTACCTGACACTCCGGTTCGGAAGCGCCGGTCTGAGGTCTCTCCTACTTCTGACCATTCTTACCCCAAGGCAGGTTATTTCAGACAGCCTCTTAATCCGTACGATTCAAATTATCAGGTGACACCTCCTTCCTCTTCTCGTGAATCGACAGCAACTCAACTTCCCCCTTTGAAAACTGTAGTCGGGTGAGTTGTAAAAACCTTTCCTTTCAATGCGCCCTACACCCTTTGAATGGGATGTTAATCCTTTTTTATTATGTTTGCAGGGCCAAAGCAAGACCCAGTAAGAAAGCTCGGGTCACCAATCCGCCAGAAGACCCTGTCGCCGAAGAAGAAGAACCAAGAGGTGAACCGAAACATACTGGTGAACCAGAAGGCCCCCATCCTGAAACTACTTTTGATGATCCGCCCCTTAAAGGCCAACATACCGACGAACCAACATATGCTGAGCCTGCCACACCCGATTCTGAACCGGCAGAACCAAACCGGGCCAGTCTGATGAAAGACACTGAAATTCCATCATCATCCATCAAAAGTCCTGAAGGCCAAGGTGATGACGTTATTATTACTGGAATAGGTCACAGCTCTCCTGGAAATCCCGTTATTTTAACTCAGCATAGTGCCAAAGAAGAGAAAATTGCTAGGGATAAAGGTAAATGGAGCAGCGATTTATCCAACTATGCTCATCTTAACGCTGACGAGCTTCATTCCGGCTTCTTGAACCGTCTGCACTCAAACCAGGATTATGAAGCCGGTTTCGTAAACTTGATGAAAGAGCGATATGAGGTAAATTCTTCTCCCTTTGTATATTGATTTATAGCTGAAACACTATCCCAAGTAGCCCCCAAGGGCCGTTTTACGATTGTTAATCACAAAACGGGTCTTTGTAACACTTCGAGCATCCCATCATTGATCCTTGCAATGGCGTGTCGCCAATAATAGATAAGACCCATCTTGAAAAAATTAGATAACTTTCTGTAGCATAACCCCCAAAGGCCGGTTTAACTTGGCAAGTTAATCCGGTTTTTGATCCACACAGCCGTTTTAGAACAGACGCACATTAGCCCCCAAGTGTTAAGGATAATGCTTGCATTGTTCTAGAGACTTGTATAGAGTATAGTATTTGAGAGCAAATAGGCATTAGCCCCCAAGTATGAAGTGTATAACTTGTTATATGCTTTATACTTAGTGCATAAATATGTTGTGTGTTGAATATACCTTCAATGTTGCAGGCTGAACTGAGAAGCAAAGATGCCCAAAATTCTGACTTGCAAGAAAATGTGAAATCTCAACAAGCTGAAGCTACAAAAGCCAAAGAGGAGCTGACCCAGGCCCTGGATGGAATGGAAAAGCTGAAAGAATCCTTCAACCAAGATTGTGCTGAATGGGAAACCGAAAAAGTCGGTTTAACCAAGAGAGCTGTAGACGCCGAGGCATCCCTGAAACCAGTGGCTGAAGAACTAGCCAGTTTGAAGCACCAAATCAATGCTATGACCTCTGCTATCTTTGGTAAGTGTCTGCTTATGTATGTTGCGCCAGTCAATGAATATTAAAGCTGACCAAAATGTTGACAAAATCTTTGGCAGGCACTTGGATCACCCATCTTGGTGCAGATATGCGGATGAAGCTCAAAGCGGCATATACATTGGTTGAGCAGCTATACTCTGGGTCTCAGCGGGCCATTAGTACGGCGGCTTATAACAAACCGACTCCAACTTTGATTGAGGAGACCCTTGAGAAGCTGGGCATGTTACCAGCCCATATTGTCGAGTTGAAGAGAGCCGCTGCCAGAGCAGGAGCTTTAACCGCCCTTATTCGAGCCAAGGCCTGGATTCCAGACCTTGAAGCGGGGGACATCATTAAAGGATATCCAGGCGTTAAAGAAGATGGTTCAAACTTCGACAATGATGATCTTCGGCGGCTGACCAAACAAATGCGGCCAGCGGCCAGCAAGTTGGCGGAGGATACCGATTTCTCCCATTTTCAACTGTTTTATGATGCAGAAGGGAAAAGACAGCCGGCCGACATCCATGAAGTCGAAGAACTTGTGCCTCCGATTCGTAAGCACACTCACGCCCCTGATATTAACCCTTCTGATCTTATCCATGAGGAAGCAGTGTTCCAAGCTTTAACCGGAATCGATTGGTCAACGGCTGATTTCTAGCGTCTGGGGAGGGATGAAGAAGTGCCTACATCAACTGATCCACAACCGTCAAACTGTTGTGATGAAGAGTCCTGATCCGGTCGCCGGTTTATATGGCTACTATGAAAACCAATGGCACTGTTTGAGCCGCTTTGAAGCTTCATGTAATAGGATAGCTGAAACTCTGTTTATCTGCCATGCCATCGAGCATGTGTCATAATGCTTTGTGACAATCTGTGCCGCCCTTCAGGATATATTTTATGCATAACCCATGATGAATTGCCTTTCTGGGTACAAAAACATAAAAGTGTCTAGCAGTTTACCACTAGACATGTCATAATATCCAAGAAGTGTATAGTACTTTAGATGAATAATCAAGTGTTTGTACAAAAAATAATGTACAGAACATATCTCGTTGACTGACCAAACGTGTATACAGCAAATGTTTTAACACCGATCTGGGACGTTTGATGATTTCATCTTCATAATGCTGGTCTATATATTAAACCGGACTGGTATAACTACCGGATTTTCTTTATAACACGGGTGATTTAGTCAAACTAGACCGGGTCCATGAACACCGGTTTATAATTGATAATGCGCCAACAACTGGTAGTTGAAAAGCAAACCGGGTTAAGGACGCCGGTTTATCAAAAAATACTTATGATGTTCAATAAACAAAATTCAGATAGGAAAATGTGCGAGGCTTTTTACGAGCCGCCAGGCTCCAAATCGAGGCTTTTCATGGGCTGCCGGGCCTATGAGTTAAACCATTTAACAAAGCCTTTTAAGATGGGCCTCCAATTAACCAATCATCATTTTAACTGTGACAAGTTCAGGGTCTGTAAAAGATTGACTTGTCAAACGTTCGATGGGTCATACCAGGATTACCTGGATAGGAGTGGCTTACTTGATGAAGGCAGGCTAACCCGGGTTTTTAGGTGAATACACCAGGCTTCCAAGCCGTAGCTTGATAGCCAATTACGAGGGTCCTTTCAAACTCTTTGTTGCTTTGCAAAAAAGAGCCCCCAAGTAACTTTGTGAGCGATGCTCAGTGTGCGCCTATGTTTGAGTCTGTACTATGTACAACACTCTCTTTGGTTCCACAAGTTTTTGCTTTTGTGGCTGAAACGCCTATCAAGAGGTGTAGCTATGGTTCAAACATGACCAAGCCACCTAGTGATTTTCTTTATCTCTATGCAGCTGCTAAAGCCGGTTTAACAAAGACTCCACTTTGTCAGTTAACTTGTAAAAGCACACACATGATATAAGAAAGAACAGATACCCCGCTTATAACGGAGGCTCCGGTTTATTATATGATATATACACGGTCATAAATATGTACAAATGAAGAGCCTATGGCTTCAAGTATAGTAAGGCCGAAGGAGAGCTATGTTCCATGGCCGCTTTGTGTCCTCCTCCGATTGACGTGAGTCTTCATGCTCTCGAACATCAATGATGTAGTAAGATCTGTTGTGCAGATTTTTGCTGACCACAAAGGGTCCTTCCCAAGGAGGGGGATAACTTGTGCATATCAGTCTGATCCTGGATGAGCCGAAGCACCAAATCACCTTCTTGAAAGGTTCTAGTTTTAACTCGGCGGCTGTGATAACGTCGAAGATCTTGTTGATAAATCGCCGAACGTGCTGCTGCAAGATCACGCTCTTCATCCAACAGGTCCAGAGAATCCTGACGTGCCTTCTCATTATCAGTTTCAACATAAGCTGCCACACGGGGCGAATCATGACGGATGTCACTAGGAAGAACTGCCTCCGCTCCATAAACCATGAAGAAAGGTGTGTAACCCATAGACCTATTGGGTGTGGTGTTGATGCTCCATAACACAGAAGGTAGCTCCTCAACCCAACAACCCGGCGTCCGCTTTAAGGGAACCATAAGCCTTGGTTTGATACCCCGTAGAATTTCTTGATTTGCCCTTTCCACTTGACCATTAGATTGGGGGTGAGCCACTGATGCTAGATCAAGCCGGATATGCTCACGTTGACAGAATTCTTCCATCTCCCCTTTTGATAGATTAGTACCATTATATGTTATAATGCTATGTGGAAAGCCAAACCAGAATATCACCTTTTTGATGAATTGAACCACCGTGGCTGCATCACACTTACTGACTAGCTCTGCCTCCACCCATTCAGTGAGTTTATCAACTGATACTAACAGGTGGGTTTTCTTGTCCTTAAAGCACTTGAACGGTCCAACCATATCAAGCCCCCAAGTTGCAAACGGCCACGTAATTGGAATCATCCGCAACTCTTGAGCCGGAACATGCGCACGGCAGGCAAAATTTTGACATCCATCACATCTCTTGACTAAATCCTTCGCATCAGCATGCGCCGTCAACCAGTAAAAACCATGGTGAAAAGCTTTGGCAACCAATGACTTTGAATCGGCATGGTGACCGCAATCCCCTTCATGGATTTCTCGCAAAATCTCATGACCTTCTTGAGGAGAAACGCAGCGCTGAATTGCTCCTGAAACAATGTAACGATGTAACTCCCCGTTGAGTATGGTCATGGACTTGGAACGCCGGATTATCTGTCGAGCCAACGTTTCCTCATCTGGCAACTCACCTCGGTTCATGTAATCCAGATATGGGATCGTCCAATCCGTATGGCATGCAGAGCTGCCACCAACTGAACCTCCGGATCAGGAATAGCCAAATCTTCTTCGGTTGGTATTTTGACTGACGGATTGTGCAAGACATCAAGAAAGACATTGGGCGGAACCGGTTTATGTTGGGAACCAAGACGACTTAAAGCGTCCGCCGCTTCATTCTTCCACCGGTCTATATGGTCCACCTGATAACCTTTAAAGTGACCAGCCACTGCGTCCACCTCTCGCCGATATGCATCCATGAGTGGGTCCTTAGAATCCCAAGTGCCAGACACCTGCTGGCCACTAGATCTGAATCGCCGAAGCACTTAACCCGGCTCAAATTCATCTCTTTAGCCATCCGAAGACCGTGGAGTAAAGCCTCATATTCAGCTGCATTGTTAGTACAAGGGAACATTAAACGGAGGACATAACAAAACTTGTCACCTCGTGGGGAAGTTAATACGACTCCAGCCCCCGAGCCCTCCAACTGTCTGGACCCATCAAAATGAATAGTCCAATATGTATTATCTGGTTTCTCTTCAGGTGCCTGTAACTCCGTCCAACCGTTGATGAAATTCACGAGTGCCTGGGACTTGATCGCCGTGCGGGGTATATATTTGAGCCCATGAGGTACAAGCTCAATGGCCCACTTGGCAAACCAGCCAGTTGCCTCTCTGTTTTGAATGATGTCGCCCAGAGGAGCTGAACTGACCACCGTAATGGTACGGCCCTAAAAATAGTGTTTAAGCTTCTAGCTTGCCATAAATACCCCATACACCAGTTTCTGCCAATGTGGATACCTCTGTTTTGACTCAATGAGCACCTCACAGATATAATAAATCGACCTTTGAACCGAATACTCCTTACCAGGCTCCTTGCACTCTACCACAATGGCTACGCTAACAGCCCGGGCATTAGCAGCCACATATAATAACAATGGCTCTTTATCGATCGGCGCTGCAAGCATGGGCGGTTCAGCTAGCTGCCTCTTCAGATCCTCTAACGCCTTATCAGCTGCCTCACTCCAGACAAAGTTATCTGTTTTCTTGAGCATCTGATATAAGGGGATGGCCTTCTCTCCAAGGCGGCTGATAAACCGGCTCAAGGCTGTAATCCGGCCGACCAAACGTTGAACATCATTAATACACGCTGGTTTAGCCAAGGATGTAATTGCTGCAATCTTTTCCGGATTAGCCTCAATGCCTCTGTTTGAAACCAGAAAACCTAAGAGCTTGCCTGCCGGGACACCGAAAACACACTTCTCCGGATTAAGCATCATCTTGTAAACCCGGAGATTGTCAAAGGTTTCCCGTAGATCATCTATCAATGTCCCCTCCTTTCTGGATTTGACCACAATATCATCCACATACGCATGAACATTGTGCCCAATTTGCTTATGAAGGCACTTATGAACACATTGCTGGTAAGTCGCCTGGGCACTCTTGAGTCCAAAGGGCATGGAAACATAGCAGAAGGCTCCAAAGGGAGTAATGAAGGTTGTCTTCTCCTAGTCCTTAACTGCCATTTTGATCTGATGATAACCAGTGTAAGCATCCAAAAAACACAAGCGGTCACAACCCGCCGTAGCTTCAATTATCTGATCAATGCAAGGGAGAGCAAAGGGGTCTGCAGGGCAAGCCTTGTTTAAATCTGTGTAGTCCAAACACATGCGCCAAGTGCCGTTTTTCTTAAGAACCAGCACCGGATTGGCTAACCGCTCTGGATGAAAAACTTCGACAATAAACCCAGCAGCCAACAGACGGGCTACCTCTTCACCTATAGCCTTGCGTCTCTCCTTGTTGAAATGGCGGAGGAACTGCCGGACCGGTTTGAACTTGGGATCAATATTGAGTGTGTGCTCAGCGAGTTCCCTCGGTACACCTGGCATGTCAGAAGGTTTCCATGCGAAGATGTCCCGATTCTCATGGATGAACTCGATGAGCTTGCTTTCCTATTTGGGATCCAGGTTAGCGCTGATGCTGAACTGTTTGGATGAATCGCCAGGAACAAAGTCAACCATCTTAGTGTATGTAGCCGATTTGAACTTCAACGCTAGATCATGCTCCGTGTTGGCTTTTTTAAAGAGGTCATGTCTGTCGGATCAACTTGCTCCTTATAGAATTTTAACTCCTCCATGGCACAAACCGACTCAGCATAAGCCGCATCGCCTTCTTCACACTCCAAAGCAATCTTTCTACTTCCATGTACTGTGATAGTCCCTTTATAACCTGGCATTTTAAGCTGTAGATAAACATAACATGGCCTTGCCATAAACTTAGCATAAACCAGCCACCCAAACAAGGCGTGGTACAGACTTTTGATCTTTACCACCTCAAACGTCAATGTTTCTGACCTTGAATCGTAGTCATCTCCAAAAGCTACCTCCAAAGCTATCTTGCCAACAGGATATGCAGACTTACCAGGCACCACACCATGAAAGACTGTATTTGACGGTTTAAGATCCTTATCTGTCAACCCCATACAGCAGAACGTATCGTAATACAAAATATTAATACTACTTCCCCCATCCATGAGCACTTTAGTGAACTTGTATCCCCAACTTGAGGGCTACCACCAGGGCCAAGTGACCTGGATTATCAACCCGGGGGGGTGATCATCTCTACTCCACAAGATAGGTTGCTCAGACCAGCGTAAATACTAAGGTACTGCCGGCTCAACAGAATTTACTGCCCTTTGTGCAGCTTCTGATCATGTTTGCACAAACTAGTAGTGAAGACACGATATTGCCCGCTGTTCAGCTGCTTGGGATTGCTCTGATAACCCGACTACTGCTGCTGCTGCTGACTCCCCTGATGGTTGTAACCTCCCTGGTTACCTTGGTGCCCTTGATTGATGTGTCCGGTTTGGTTGCTTGGAAACCCTGAACCGGAACCACCACCTCTGTAACCCGGCCCGTGGAAACCTCCTCCTGAACCGCCAGGCGGGCCGTTGTCATATTGGAACATATTGGAATTCTTGAAATCCCGCATGATATAACAGTCTTTCCAAAGATGTGATGATGGCTTCTCCTTCGATCCATGCTTTGGACAGGGCTGATTTAACAAGCGCTCCAAATTGTTGCCTGAACCTCCACCCCTCTGGGGCTGTTTGCCTTTACGGCGCTGGCCATTCTCCTGCGCGTTGGTATTTGCAAGAAAGTCCAAGCTACTGTCGGCCTTGCGCTTACCACCATTTCCATGACCTGCCGGATTATGTTGTTGACCTTTGGCATTGCCGTTCTTCTTACCTTTCTCCGGTTTGTCCTCCTCTGAATCCGAATCCTTGGTATTATCTGAATCGACATATTTAACCAAAGCGGCCATGAGTGTTGACATGTCATTGCAATGACATTTGAGCCTTCCCAACTTCTGCTTTAACGGTTTGAAACGGCAATTGCCCTCTAATGTTAACACTGCAGTGTCTGCATTGATACGATCTGATGAATGCAAAATCACCGAGACCCGTTTGACCCAATGGGTCATGGACTCCCCTTCCTCTTGGACACAAGCGGCCAGATCTACGATTGAAATTGGCTGCTTACACATATCCTTGAAGTTCTGGATAAATCGGTGCTTCCATTCGTCCCATGATCTAACAGTGTTGGTCGGCAAGCTCTTCAACCAGTGCGAGCTGTTCCTTCCAACATCATGGTGAAATATTTATCACACACTGCCGCATCCACATCTAACATCTCCATTGCCATCTCATAGCTCTCCACCAACGCCTCTAGTTGTAAATCGGCGGTGTAATTTGGTACCTTACGAGGTCCCTTGAAATTCTTGGGCAGTCTCACATTACGCAAAGCAGGAGTTAAACACGACACCTCTAAGGAACTGAACATCACCCCTGGCTCCATGGAGGCCGTGGGGTGAACCGGAGTATGCTGTCGTGCTCCATGTCGAGCCGTCAACTCAGCCACCCGACGTGCACGGCCATGGTCCACAACATCTTGCGCATTAGCGCCTCCCTCGGCCGGGTTGTTCCCTTGTGGTGAATTTCAGCGACGTGCGCTACTGGACATGGCCAGTTCATCCTCCACGTGTCTGCTATAACTCCGGCTTGGACGGGGAGTGGAATGGATCCTCTCACGACTGTGTGAATACGCCTGCTGTTGATTTAGTGATGTTTGAAGGAGATCCCTGGCCCGACGTGCTTCCACTGCAACTGGTGACTCGCCGTCGATTGGGAGGGCCGCCAGGCGTGAAGCGGAGGCCACAATGTTGTCCAACGGGTTGGAATAATGCCCAGGCGGCATCGATGGCACAATGTTGTTCTGGCGAGGCGGGTCCGTCGTGCGTGGCTGAACCGGCGCTCATGTTCCCGGCGCCCCCGCCCGGTTTAGCGTCGGTTGGTTACCAGCTCCTGCACCTGGTGTGTTGAAAAGATTCTACGGCTCATAAACCGACGGGAGACTTAATCGATACCTCCTTCTTAGGACTTCCTCTGAAGCATTCTGATCCAGTCTAATTCGGTAGGCCTGTGCTTCCAATTCAGCCCGCTCTGTAGCCATCCTAGCATTCTCTGTTGCCAGGTCCGCTTTAGCCTGGGTTATCTGATCTTTCACCTTTGCAATCTCAGCATTGTGCTGATCCCTGGCTGCTGCATCCACCTCCGCAGACATCAATGTTGCCAAAGCGTCGAACAAATCAGACAAGACTTGGACCGGAGGCGGCGCCGAGCTTCCTGCCCCTGTTGGTGTGGCCGTCATTGAACCGGAGAGCATTGCTGCGGCGGTAGATGAATGAGGCGCCGATTGTGTGTCGGCCATGAAGATGGCGGCCCAGTTTGGCAGACCGGGGGAATCCGGAATATTGTCGCCCTCGGATCCTCCCTCAATTCGGCCGTCCTGCAACTGGTAAAGTGATTCGGTCTCTCCAGAAGACTCGTTATCAGAACAGACTACAGTTTCTCCATCGGACAACAGTCCATCCTCGTACCTTGATCCATGGACGACACCTATGAAAACATGCCTTGCCTCGGGCTGAACCGGCGAAGAACTTGCACGCCGATCCGTTTCGATGATGTCGGTGTAGATGTCCGGCTCGGGGGCCGGTTCGCCGATCTTGCCGATGAAGACGTGAATCCCACCAAAGGGGACCCGGTACCCATATTCAATTGAATCGGCCTCGAGACCCCATCCCGCGTTGTCGATGTAGAGCTTGCCGCGATGACTCTTCGTCATCCGGCCCACAGTGTATCCCTTAAGTCCATCAAAGCTTCCCTTCAAGAACTCAAAACCATCGTGCGATAGCCCCACGGTGGGCGCCAACTGTCATGGGTTTGTCATGGCAGATGTCCTCATGAAAGGACTTAGTCGTGGAGCCATCTCTACGGGTTATCTTAAGGGGTTAAACCGGACAAGGGACACAGGGAATTTTATACTAGTTCGGCCCCTTCGAGGAAGGTAAAAGACTACGTCTATTTGTGATTGGTATTGCTAGGGTGTCGAAGGCCAGGGAGCGAATCTGCTTTGTCTGGCTCTCGAGTTGTTGTTTTTTCTTAAACCACGGCTGGGTCGTCCCTTTATATACATAGGTTGACTACAGAGCCCCGAAGCCGGATCATAAACGTGTCCGGTTCGGTCTCTACTCTTTCTATCTTATCATACAAGATATTTGACTAGGTCGGTTTACATTTACAGGCTATAACCCGCCTTTGGGCCTTGGGCCTTCCTTAAAGCACCATTATCCTCACATCTTCATGGGCTTCTAATCTTCAAAGAGTCAATCCGGCTACATAAGGCCGATTTACCTCCAGTACTAATATCCCCAACAACTACCTTTACCAAATCATGTTCACACACTTAGCTCTCAAGATGAATCGGACCTGACTCAACTCTAAGCAGTAGCAGGCATGACAAACAACCATGAATGAGTAGGCACATCAGGGCTCAAACAACTCCTACTCATGCTAGTGGGTTTCACCTATTTACTGTGGCAATGATAGGTCATGCAATGGAATGGGGTTCAATTACCGCAGCATGTAATAGTTGAATCGGTGTTGTCCTAATGCAGTAAAAGAGAGCAGGAGCGAGAGAGTGGGATTGTATCAGAATGAACAAGGGGTTTTTGCTTCCCTGGCACTTCTGAAGATAATATAGCTCTTCATCAGTGTCATCGATCACGTCGTCGGAAACATCGTCTACTGAGAGGGGATGGTTACCAGCAAACAGACAAGGACACAATCAATGCAATGCAACAATATGATGCATGATCATGACATGGCAATATGCTTGTGTTTGAGCTAATGCAACTAGAGTCCAGATTATATGAAGTTGGTTTGAACCCAAGGTTCAAATTCAAACTTCATATGTGAATAATCAAATGCCATTTACATAGTTTGTCCTAAACAGTGATGTTAGCTTGCTCAAACATGCATGAGCATGGCATAAACAGATTCTTCATATTTTTCTAATCATTTTTCATATATAACTTATTTCCATTGGAGTTACAGATTATTTTCTATGATTTTCAAAGTTTTGTATATTTTCTGAAATAAATAAATCATTTAAGATTTATTTAAATTCCAGAAAAGGATTACTGCGTCAGCCTGACACCGTCATGACGTCAACAGGTCAACCGGGCACGGTCCAGGTCAAACCTGACCAGTGGGACCCACTGGTCAGTGACCCAGTGACATTTAGTGTCACAGACAGGTGGGTCCAGTCAACGGCCACGTCAGCGAGGTCAACGCCAACGCGTGGGGCCACTGTGTTTAGATTAATCTTAATCTATTTTTAGCTGGTAAGTTAGGCAGTGGGGCTCGCACGTCAGTGAGAGTGTGGGTTAATTAGCGGGGTCATTAACTTCTAATGACGGCGCCATATCATCATCGCCGGTGTTTAACCACCGGCGTAAATAGAGCACGACGAGGTTGCTTGTCCGACCAACTCCGGCGATGAGAGGTCACGCGGCCGACGCGTTGGAAGCAGCGCAACAAGGCGCGTCCGTTGGTGGCCTCGGGCGGCACTGGGGTGGCGTGCAACGGCGGGGACGGTGAGTTGGGCGGCGGCCAGAGTACGACATCGATGGGAATCGGGTCTAGGGGACGAAATTAACAGAGAGGAGAGAGGGGAAATGACGGCGGCCTCACAGGGAGTAGAACTGGGGCTCAGAGAGCTCGAGGACGACCGACAGGCGACAGATCGATGGCGGCTCCCTCCGGTGGCCGATGTTGAAGACAAAGACGATGGTGACGAAGCAGCGTGTCCCGAGCTCGCTTGCTTCGGTGGATAGGCCCGCGGCGTCTTGGCGGAGCGGTTGGACAGCTAGGAAGGCAAGGGGTGGGCGGTGGCCGCGAGGGTAGCGAGGGGCAGCGACGATGGCGCTCGGCCGGTGAGAGAGAGAGCCAGGGGAGGGGAGAGGTTGCGGGTGAGAGAGAGAGGCCAGGGGGTCTCTGGGCATCTCCAAACGCAGGATCAGGGAGAAGGACGAGCCTCCAGCGCGAAGCAGGAGGTGGCCGTAGCTGCGCGTGCGTCGACCCGCACCTGCTCCTACTGGCAGGAGGAAGACGACGCGGTGGGGGTAGGTGGGCTGGACCAGGTAGGTGGGCCGCCAGGTGGGTGCAGGTAAGAGGCCCGGTGGCCTTTCGTTTTTCTTTTATTTCTGTTTTTCTATTCTATTTTTCTGTTTTGTTTTGTTTTGCCACTGTTTAAACTCAAAAAAATTCAAATCAGTGCCAAAACTTTTTGTAAATACCTATGTGGCTTTTATGGACTTTTCCAAGTGCACACAAAAATTTCTGATACATTTGAAAATATATTCAATATATTAGGAATATAAACTCAAATTCAAATACAATATGATTTAATTTCAGTGCCCAAAATATTCCATTAAAATGTTCAATATTTTTGGTCTGGATCCAAAGCCTTGCCAAAATTAGCAAACATTGATGAAGGGTACTTTGGTTCATTGAAAGCATTTTTTACTAGACCTAATTGAATTTCAAAGTGCTAGGGTTTGATCAATCCCCATTTCAAATTCAAATAGAATTTAAACATGATGCAACAAGATGCAAAACACTAGGCAGTACCAGAAGCTAGGGATGTGACAACCGTAGTTTGAGGAGTTCATGTATTCACTATGTGTTAATGCTTTGTTCCAGTACTCTATTAAAAGGAGGCCTTAATATCCCTTAGTTTCCATTAGGACCCCGCTGCCACGGGAGGGTAGGACAAAAGATGCCATGCAAGTTTTTTTCCATAAGCACGTATGACTATATTCGGAATACATGCCTAAATTACATTGATGAACTGGAGATAGTTCTGTGTCACCCTAGGTTATGACTGTTACATGATGAACTGCATCCGGCATAAATTCTCCATCACCGATCCATTGCCTACGAGCTTTCCATCATTGTTCTTCGCTTATTTACTTCCCCGTTGCTATTGCTATCATCACTACAAAATACCAAAAACATTACTTTTACTACTGTTACCTTTTGCTACCGTTACCACTACTATCATATTACTTTGCTACTAAATACTTTGCTGCGGATACTAAGTTTCCAGGTGTGGTTGAATTGATAACTCAGCTGCTAATACTTGAGAGTATTCTTTGGCTCCCCTTGTGTCGAATCAATAAATTTGGGTTGAATATTTTACCCTCGAAAACTGTTGTGATCCCCTATACTTGTGGGTTATCAAACCTTTACTTTGATCTACTATTGAGTATTACACCCTGATATCTCGAGAATATCATGGAACAACATAACTTCTTATGGGTTCTTCATCAACTATTATTTCTCACCGGATCCAGTTGTTCCTAGGTTCTGGGTTGTCGTCAACCGAGAACACCGAATACTGAATCGAGTCCGCACTCCGATTCAATAACTCTAAATAATTTTTGTTGCTTACGAGTATAATAATCCTTCAAGTCATTCCTAGCCTGATCGGCTATATCATTATCGTGTTAATTTTAATTGTACTACCTGGTCCTTCTTCCCAGAGCACAAATTTCGATAGTGAGCTAACCTTGCGTCGATCTTCCTTGTCATATCACTCGATTTCGAGTTTGTGTCCTACCCATGGTTCCAAAAACCTTTTGCTTTCATCATTCCTCTGACTTGATGTCATCGTCGATCGATTACATCTTCTGGAAACCTCTCGACAAATTTGTGGTGATCATTGTCAACAATTTGACTTCTTCCAAGTTGTTGTCGAATTCAGGATGAGAAATACCATCCTTGCCCCTCGATGAATTGTGTTATCATCGACCACATTATTGCCTTCCCCCAACACAAACATGTTCATGTTTTGTGTTGTATCTTGATTTCCTTGCTATCTAGCTTATGATATGTTCTACCTTGGAGTATTACCATCTGTTATGTCGAGGATGTTCAGAGAATTGCTCTACCTCTTAATAATTCTAGGTATAGTGATGCTTCTCGTCATCACCATCCTTCTCTTGGTCCCCGTGTTCCAACTGGAATACCAATAAGTGAACTCTGTGGTGAGAATTTAATATTTTTAGCAACCTTGTTGCTTCTGAGTTAATGGACAACTATTCCAATTTAGTGTGATGGTTGCTAAATCGACATTCCAACGTTGGTCGTGCAATCCAGCACATATTTTGAGTGCACTTTTAAACCAATGTTTAAACTGTGTATGTTTTCATCGAACATACATCATTATATCATTTGATCTGACTAATGCTATCCCCTTGTTCACATAATTCTGGAAAATCATCTTTTGTTAATCTCGATGAATTGTCACTGAGTGCATCAGCCACCCCCTCGTCATTTCCTTGGTTTAATGATGAACTCTTGTTTCAGAACTCGCTTCCATAGTTCATCTCCCAAGGATCTTACAATGTCGTCTCGTCAATTTGTGTCGCACCTTTTTCTTCTTAGGCATCCTGAGTCTAAGGTATCCTGACACTAATCATATCTGAATCTTGGTTAGATATGATGGTTGGAATATATTTTAAAGAGTTATAACATTGGTCTTTATATGACCCGATAAGGTGATGTCATGCCTAGCACACCTGGCGGGAGGCTCTATTGTTATAGTTTTCCTTTTCAGCCAGGTTAAACACTCTTCCATGAGGAATTTGTAAGACTTATTCCACCACTTGTTCCTGATGAATCCCTCGTGTATCCAAAGATTGACCTTTGCTTGAAGACCATGTCAATAATATCTCGAAGCATGTCTGTGCTACTCCGATCACTAGTAAGAACATTTGAAGCACAATGCTAAAATTTCTTTATTAATTACCCCCAAACACCGTTGTATGGGTAATGTCATGATATTTCTCTCCCCTTTCCTCAAGGGTTTTCTATGTTATATCCTGTCATAGCTATCATGCTCTGCTTGTCTTTGGGAAGGATATACCACTGAATTATGTGTTTAATCACATTTTCATTTCCATTGTTCTATTTAATCTGATGATCACATTTTCCTTTCTTGTGATCTATATGATCTAAGCAATAATATTATCCTGCTTATGTAAACATCCCGGTGTACAACTGTCAGTAAGACCCTATTGCTTTTGTTGATGACATTCTGGTAACCACCGATGGATGAGAACTTTGCCTATTGGTCCGCCTCGCTCAACGAGAAGGAAAATGGTTATCTTCGTCCCTCTCCCTTGGTGCCGACATAACTGATAGGTTACACTATGACATGTCTTTCATGACCGTTCAAGATGTCAACGCCCTTCCTACTTTTAACCACATGGTGGGCTCCTAACCCACAGTTCCACAGGATCGAAACCTGACTCTCCTGTACACCCTGTTGCCAAAGTTATTCCTCGCGCTTGACTTCGTTTGTAATTCACGGACCACCTGCCTAGTGATCTATTATGGTATCAAATGCAATACTTATTCTCATTACTCTGGACCCCTTTCACACTTTGTTCCAGAGATCGAACGATTGTCTATCCGTTTGAAACTTCTCATGGTACCTTCTTACTTTGCTCTCGAGATTTTCTTAAAAGTTTTTATTCGAGAGTTACTTTCCGCCACCTTCCTTGAGTTATCACCCAGATAAGCACCCGTGTAGAGGTCCATTTTCCGAAATTACCCCTTGACCTTTCGTAAGTACGATGAAGACCCCAAAGAAAGGATGGCAGCTTCATCATGACGCATCAATGCAATGGAATGGCCTCCTCGAGAAGAGCAACCAAGACCAAGAAGACTCGATGGAATTTCGTAATCAGAACATTCCTCCTTACTCCATCTCTTAAATCTCGGGACAAGATTTCTTGTAGTGGAGGAGAATTGTGACGCCCGGATAATCAAGCTACGGTAATCACACACTAATGGTGCCATGTCGTCGCAATCAATCTTCTAAACCCCACTTTGATCCAAGCAAAGTTCAAATTCAAAAATTACAATAATGTCAAAAATAATATTTCTCCAAAACTACAACACTAAAATGTTCAACGGGTTGTAGATATTCACCAAACAATTAACATGTAGGAACCAACATTAAATGAATTTTTAATTTTCCCCTAGGAATATTTTAGTGCATCAGCGGGATTAAATAAAAACATTTAAATTCAAATATAAATTTGAATTTCTTCATTTGACTCCAAACTTAGTAGTAAAAGGCAAACTTAGTAGTAAACATTTAGGTGCCAGGTTTCATAACTAATTAAAATTATTTAGTAGTGAAATTAAATGTAAACAGAGAAGAAAACACAAAACAGAAAATAGAAAAATAAAAAAAAGGCAAATGACCTAAACTACTGTGCGGCTGGGCTCTCTGCAGCTACAGTGCATTCGGCCCAACCCACTAGGGCCTTTCCCTTACCTCACGCTACAAAGGCAGAGGAGGGTGTGGCACACATCCAGGGCACCATGGTCATGGATGGAGACCACGTGCCCCCTCGGCCTATATTAATGCCCCCCCGAGACCCTAACCTATGCTCGACCAGTCGCCCCCTTGACCCCCTTCGCCCCTCTCTTCCTCGGCTCAAAACGAGCTGGAGAACTTGCGCGGTGACCGCACTCATCGCCGTTGTTGCCGCAGCCATCATTCTCGCTATCGCTCGGGTGTACGTCCACGAGGTCTACCACGGTCGACAGCATCCATTCTGGGTGTCGTATCAAGCTGGGGAGCTGCGTAACTGCCATCATCTTCGTCTCCTTCGTCGGGCTGCCGCCATCTTGCTTTCGATCCGCACCATCCCGACCGTCCCCGGCCTCCCCGACCACGTCCTCGGCTCCTTGGTGATATCCTCTCCCCGAATCCCGCTTATCCCCTTCGATTTAGTCGCTGCGTCCGCCTGCTCCCATTGAGGCAGCCATGACCGGACCTCCACGCTCACCTGCACACGTATGCCTGCGCCCCCGCCCAAGGTCTCTCATCTTCTTGTCGCGCCCTTGCGCTCGTGCCCGCCTCCCACGCCCATCCGCGCGTGCCCCCTCCACGGCGCCCCTGCACCCCGCCGCCTAGCTTGCCATGGCTGCGTCGTCGCACGCCAGGGCCCGTCCCGGCCGCTCCCTGCTTGGCTGCTGCTGCCTTTCGATGTTGCTGCGGCCCCGCGTGATTGCTTGCTGCTGTCTCTAGGGCTGGACACGAGCCGAGCCGAGATGAGCCTGAACCGAGCCTGGCTTTGGCTCGCTCTAGAGCGGCTCGGCTCGGCTCGGCTCGCTCAGCCAACGAGCCTACTTTAGGCAGCTCGGCTCGCTTCAGGTATGGCTCGGCTCAGACCGAGCCGGCTCGTAAGCTAGCTGCCACCAGAATCTCTTTTACCTATAGAACCTCTGTTTTAGTCCACTGTCTTGATTTTCTGCAGCTATTAAACCCATGTTTTGGAAGACAAACCATTTATATTGCTAAAAATGAAACATCCTGCAGCCTATCGTTTCAAGAAATGGTCATAGTAATGAAAAATAAGATTTCTTCTATGAATTCTTCTACGAAAATTGTAACAACGGAACAGATATGAGAGAAAGAATTGGGAAACATTTGTATTGAATTTTGGACAACACTTACTTTTGAACTTTACACAGCAAAACATCAAATATTGATAGCCAAACAAATAAATTTTGCATAGCATAATACTTACCACTTTGACATATAAAATGAGAAAATGTAGAGGAAATTGTTTAAAAAATGGTCATAGTGGACGTTGACAGCCAAACAAATATTGACAACAGTCTATATTGCTAATAATGCAACATCTAGTAGTCTATGGTTTTAAAAATAGGCATAGTGATGAAAGATAAGCTTTCTTCTATGAAAAGTGTAGAGGAAATGGAACAAATATGTCAAACAAAGAATTGGGCAGCATTGCTTTTTAATTTTGGACAATACCTCCTTTGAACTTTATACAGCAAATATATTGAACGTTGACAGCCAAACAATGCAATTTTGTACAGCATAACACTTAGCGGTTTGACATCAAAATGAGAATCTTCCTCCTCAAGCAGAGTATCTTGATCATCCTTGTCCTCTTCTTCATCATCCTCCTCCGCTTGCTTATCATGCTTCATTGCCTAGCACACGAAAACATCACACACTTGAGCTTAGACACGCATATATTCATCTTTTTGATAGTAAAAACAGGACATACATAAGCTTGTACAAACATATATTGACTTCTGGATACCAAAAACAGCATATACATGAGCTTGTACAAACTTATATTTGACTTTCGGATAACAAAAACAACACATACATGAGCTTGCGCACATGCATATATTTGACCTTTGGATAGCAAAAACAGCAAACACATGAGCTTGGACGTTGCGAAGTTTGTTTTACCCTAAACATCAACTCAGCAAGCGGGACATTGCTGTAATGTTTCGCAGGCTTCCTCGGCAGTGATGCAGTAGCCCTTCCCCTTTTGCTTCCTGGAAGGCCAGGACAGCGGCTTAGTCTTCATAATGGAAACCAAGCTCCTCTTCTTCCCCTTTTCCTTGTCCATTCTTGCGATGGCAGGGCTCTGCACACATCAGCAAAGAACAAATGGTCAATCATCAACACAAATTTACATAGATAATAAAATAACCAGTCTACACAATGAATCACAAAGCAAATTCATCACTCCATCAATCAAATTCGTGCAGCATCCATCCTAGCAAGCTGCACTCTCCATCCAACAAGCACAAGCATCCATCCATTAAATTCGTGTAGCATCCATCCATCGCGTTTCCTAGCTAGCTGCGACCTCTAGCCACAATCACAAGCATCCATCCATGATACATCCATCCAATTCCTTCGTGTGTGTGCGCCAGTCCAGGTAGATAGCGCTAGGGATGGGAAGGACAGAGGAGATCGCTTACCTACTCATGTCATTAGGTGAGAAACTAGGGGAGACGTGTCTGCTGTGGTGAGGGAAAGCGGCGTCCGCCATCCCTGTCGGTGCCGCGCCCGATGAGTGCAGCTTGCGGCGCGAAGAGAAGAGGGGTGACGGCGCCGACCAGAGAAAGGGAGAAGGGTGAGGAAACTGCGTCACACACTCACTGTGACCTAACGCCCTGCGAGGCCGACGGGATTGGGCTGGGCCTGAACGAGTCACCGAGTTGGACCGGGCGAAACTCGGCTCGGCTCGATCGATAATCGGGCCTATTTTCATAGCTCGGCTCGCCTAATTATCCTATCGGGCCGAGCTCTAGCGGGCAAAACTGGAGCGAGCTTCGAGCCGAGCCTAAAATCTCGCTCGTACGTCCAGCCCTAGCTGTCGCGCAGCTGCCTAGCGCCACCACGGCCTCCTGCTGCTGCGCTTGGTCGCTCCCGCTTCCTCTAGCCGCCGCCCGCCGCCTCCGCATCTCGCCGCTGCTGCTTCGTGTTACCGCCGCCACTACTGCTTGTCGCCGACCGCACCCCGCTCCAGCGCGCACAGCGTGAGGGTGCCCTACTGCGCTCGCCCACCGCAGCCCCTGTCGGCTGGCCGCACTGCGCCCAACCCCAGGCGGCCCGTGTCCTTTGCCGGTTGTGCCTGCTAATGAGGCCACCCCCTGTTTAGTTAGGGTACTAATCCCCCACTAACAGCCACCCCTAACACCCCCTGACAAGTGGACCCCCCACACTAATTTAGATTAGTTTAAAATAACTCTGAAGTTAAATGTCTCGCTGACAGATAGGTCCCACCACCAATTAAGCTAAATAGTCAAAATCAATTGAACTACTGCCTATGACACCTGGGCCCCACTGGACCTTTGACCAGTCAACTGCTGACTAGGCAGTTGACTGGACCCCCACTGTCAGCCTCACGTGTATTCTGCTGGGTACATTTCTGGGTACCCGTAGCATTTTACTCTTTTAATTTTGAATTAATAATAATTTCAGAAAATGAATAAAACTTTAAAAATTAATAGAAAATAAATTGTATCTCGGATCAAAATACTTTATACATGAAAGTTGCTCAGAACGACGAGACGAATCCGGATATGCAGTCCGATTGTCAGCCACACGTCCTTAGCATAGCAAACATGAAACTTTTCCCCTCCGGTTCATTTGTTCGAAAACGCGAAACACCGGGAATACTTTCCCGGATGATTCCCCCTTTCACCGGTAGTACCTAGTACGTCGTTAGATCACCCCTAGCACCGGGTATTGCCATGTTATGCTTTGCGATGATTTTATTGCTTTGTTATTTACTGTGTTTCCCCTCCGTTACTTCTTTCCGGTAGGCCCCGAGTGTCGGGGGCGATGCTGGTCCCGCCGACACCTATGGGGACAGGGCCCCTTTCGGTTCGATGGGGGGCGGATAGCGCACAAAGAGCGGATCGAGGCGGTACACTCGGGCGATTTTACCCAGCTTCGAGCCGCACGGATGCGTAAAACCCTACTGCTTCTTGTTTGATTGTATTGGATTCTTGCTCAGGAGCGATAGACGCTGCCAGACTGAGCGTGAGAGTGTTCCTAGTGTTGAACGAGCTGAACTGGCCGAACCTCCCCCCTTTCTACGTTGCGCTTGGGCCTCCTTTTATACTCTCAAGGGGTCACCGACAGGGGGCAACGTAGACAAGAAGGGTAAAAATGGAAAAGGATGCGGTAGGTGCAGCTACCGCTACTGTGGATACAGTGCACCCTACCTAACTCTGACGGCAGGGGACAAGGGCATTAAATGCCTGTCTGAGTCTCCTAAACAGTGCAAAAGGTGACCGTTTGGAGCGCCACCCTTTGCCACGATGGGCTTCTCTTCATCTCCGCTTGCCACCACGTACCCCTAGCTGCACGGCCTCCTGCCACGTGTGCTTGGGAGAGTCCCAAAGCGACACGTTGGCAGGTGTGCTGGAGCGCGGGCACGAAGTGGGGGTTTCCCGCGGCAAGCTCCTTGCCGCGGCCGTCGTCTTGTCGCGTCCGGAAGCTTGTCGCTCGCCGGATCTTGCCGGGACGCAGGGCGCGTCGCGTTAAGCCTTCTTGGTATGCCTTGAGTGGCCTTCCCGGCAAGCTCCTCTTGCCGGGGTCTTGTCTCTTCCCGGCAAGCTCCTCTTGCCGGGGCCTTGGTTGGCCTTCCCGGCAAGCTCCTCTTGCCGGGGCCTTAGTTGGCCTTCCCGGCAAGCTCCTCTTGCCGGGGCCTTGGTTTGAGTACTTTGTTCTTGAATGGTCTTCAAGGGAATCACGGAGGGTCCTGGCGGTCAACCGGCAAGCCTTGCCGCGGGGCGCTGCAACTGCCCGTGCACGAGTTCGGGGTAATAGGGTAACCCTACTCTAGTACACCGACAGGAGCCCCCGGGCCTGGGCCATACACGGTGCCGAGCGCTGTTGGGCCAGGCCCAAAACAGTGCACGGGCACGCGCGGCCTAGGTCACACCGCATATCTCTCCGCTCCCACCGGGCACGCCCAAAACGGCACGCGTCAAACGCGGCGTCGTGGGTGAGATCATGGGTGGCGTGCGTGGGGCTAAGCCCCCCGAGCATGCGTCAGGCCACGATGATGGGGACGGTTCACGCCCTCCTCCTTAAACGGAGGTAGGTGTGGGGGCGTGGTGTATTTACTGGACGGGGCCGGTGCGCGGTTTTCGGGACGTCCACTCCCCGCGTTCACAGGGCGGAGCGAGGCCGCCTCATCTGTCGCCTTAGTTCTGCATCCCCGCCACGCGGCTCCCACCGCTTGGGGTCATGGACGGTGGAGTGGGAAACTGGGCCGTCGCGAGCGGGTTGGCCCCGACTCCCTGCCCTTCCCGTGCCTTGATTCGCTGAGCGGGGCGGCCGAGCCCCCACCTCGCTCCTTTATAAAGAGCGGGATGGGAGCATAGAAACCCGCACTCTCTCATCTTCTCCTTTCTTCAGCTTCTGCTCCCCTTTCTCTCATCTGCCATGGGGAAAGGGAACCCAGGCCCTTCATCGGTGGCGGCAAGGGTCGCCGCCAGACAGCGCATCTCTCCCTCTTCTGCGCTCGTGGTGGCAGAGCTAGCCATGAGGGGAAGAGGGAGGGGGCGAGGTCGCGGACGAGGTCGAGGACGAGGTCGAGGCGCTCGGGGAAGAGGCGGACGGGGCGGCGCGTCAGCTTCACCTCCGCCGGCGGCTCCTCCCCCCACGGCGGTCCATATAGGGGACGACCCTTGCGAGTTCTTCGTGAGGCTACGCCGGGCGCCTCGTCGTCGCCTCCGGCTTCCAGCTCCGTTTGCGCGCGCGATGGAAGTGGACCCGCCCGAGACGCTGAGACTGCACATGAGGGGCTGTGGGATCAGCGGCACGCGAGTCCGCGTTGCATTCCCAGCCCCTAATGTGATGTATCTTGATCGAGGGTGGAAGATGTTCGCCCGCATCCACAGCTTGACGGAGGGGTTTACCCTCCATTTTAAGTTGATGGAGGGCGATCTCCTCTCCGTCAAGGCCTTCGGGTGCTTCGGCACTCGGGCGAAGTGCTGCGTGGACAACTCCTCCGACAGCGAAGGCTCCTCCTCGAGCGAGAGCGACGAGGAGGGGAGCGACAGCGACGACGAGGGTAGCGGGCGGCGGGGTAGCGGGTCCGACTAGGCATCGGGCGCCGCCTTGCGCGGCACCGGTGACTCCATCATCCGCGTCGCCGGCTTCTTGAACTCCCCGGGGTCGTCTCCTTGGGCGGCTGGCGTAGGGAGGCTGCGGAAGGGGAAGAGGGCAGGCGACAAGGCCGTCAAGCCGGAGTACAAGGGCGTGGTGCCCTCGACAGCATGCTGACGTCCTGTCGCCCCGTCTTCGAGCCCTGCTTCCGGCGCCGCCGTCGCCGTCCAGCCTTCGGACGGCCCCCGGGATGTTCCCTTGGTGTCTTCTGGCACCCGTAGCTCGCTTAGGCACTCCTTTTTGCCCTTTTCGCCTCCTTTACCTACCTCTTGAAAAGGGGGACAGGAAAGGGATTACGGGCATCTTATCTTTTTAATTTGTAAGCCTTTGGGCCTTAGCTGTATCTTAGAACTTGTAATCCTCTCTTTCATGTTTTTCATCCTCTATGGACTGTACCTGAGTGGGATGTTTTTTTAACGAAAAGGGGATGTTTGCCGGGTTATTTGTCTCGTGAGTTAAACCCACGCCAAGGAGCAAATCGTTGGTATCCTTCGGACAGACATTTCATCTCCCGGCAACAGGCCCTGCCGCCTTCCCACGTCGCTCAACCTTTCTCACGCTTTTGACGGAGGCAGGAACGAGGTGGGTGCGGTCTCCTCGTTTCATCCCTTTGCTGCCGCGACTACGACCAAACTTGGCCCCGAGAACGAGCCGCAGGGCCTAGAGTTGAGGGAGCGCGGCAGTTTTCGGGAAGAAACGTGGTTTCGCATTCCCCAGTCCATAAGAGGATGCATGATGAGGGATAAAAGACTTATCTGATATTGCGGCCCTTGGCAACTCTGGTTTGCCGTGGACGATTCTTGGCACTCACAGCCCCCAGCGATACTGGCTTGCCGGGAAGGCTTTTATCTTCAGCAGAGAACTTTGATGTTCTCGATGCCGGCTTCCGGCAAGCTGGTCGCCAGGAAGGCTTTTATCTTCAGCAGAGAACTTTGATGTTCTCGATGCCGGCTTCCGGCAAGCTCGTTGCCAGGAAGGCTTTTATCTTCATCAGAGAACTTTGACGTTCTCGATGCCGGCTTCCGGCAAGCTGGTTGCCAGGAAGGCTTTTATCTTCAGCAGAGAACTTTGACGTGCTCGATGCCGGCTTCCGGCAAGCTGGTTGCCAGGAAGGCTTTTATCTTCAGCAGAGAACTTTGACGTTCTCGATGCCGGCTTCCGGCAAGCTGGTTGCCAGGAAGGCTTTTATCTTCAGCAGAGAACTTTGACGTTCTCGATGCCGGCTTCCGGCAAGCTCGTTGCCAGGAAGGCTTTTATCTTCAGCAGAGAACTTTGACGTTCTCGATGCCGGCTTCCGGCAAGCTTGTTGCCAGGAAGGCTTATGGCGAAGAACTTCGTCGTTCTTGACGCCGGCTCCCGACAAGATCATTGCCGGAAAGGCTTATGGTGAAGAACTTCGTCGTTCTTGACACCGGCTCTCGGCAAGACCGTTGCCGGAAAGGCTTATGGCGAAGAACTTCATCGTTCTTGACACCGGCTCCCGACAAGATCTTTGCCGGAAAGGCTTATGGCGAAGAACTTCGTCGTTCTTGACACCGGCTCTCGGCAAGACCGTTGCCGGAAAGGCTTATGGCGAAGAACTTTGTCGTTCTTGACGCCGGCTTCCGGCAAGATCGTTGCCGGAAAGGCTTATGGCGAAGAACTTCGTCGTTCTTGACGCCGGCTCCCGACAAGATCGTTGCCGGGAAGGCTTATGGCGAAGAACTTCGTCGTTCTTGACGCCGAAGAGATTGGCCCTAAGGGCGTTGCCAGCCCCCAGGCCATAACTGCGTTCAAACATAACAAGCGATTAGCATCCGAAGTGCACTTAACTTGCTTGCGAATTTTGACTTTTGCTGCATATTCCCTATGCCTGCTGGAATGCTTTCCCGTGCATATGATCCAGCCAGTCGCGCTTGAGGGAACGGGCCCTTAGCGGCTATTCGGGAACAACGCCTCCCGGAAAGATTTACCTTCCTGGTTCTAGCGCAACCGCACAAGTTGCCGAGTGGACTCGAGGTAACATGGAGCGCAACTAGCCCCGAGAAGGCTCCTCGGCATACAGGTATATGCAGAAATCTCAAATAAATAGCGCATGCTATCTTCCTGTTCAACCTCTCTTTGTGCGTCCACCCTACGCTTTCTAGGGAAACTTGCCGGGTGCAGGCACCCTTGCCGCGAGCGCCGAGTGCGGAACTTCAGCAGCCTGCTGGCGGGGTCGCTACCGACAAGCAATCTTGTCGCAACTAGTTGCAGCTCGCTTAAGTTGTTGAGCGGATTCGAAACAAAGTAAGGGCGCTAGCGGCTCACTTAAGTTGCTGAGCGGACTCGAAGCAAAGTAAGGGCGCTAGCAGCTCACTTAAGTTGTTGAGCGGACTCGAAACAAAGTAAGGGCGCAACTAGCTACGAGTTGATTCCTCCGCGCACAGGTTTTCCGTACAAAGAACAAGATCTCCGAGGCGGATAACCTTATATAGAAAGGAAAAATCTAAAGTTTCGCACGACTTAGCTTTTTCTGTTGCCGCACTGGCGTCGTTCTTTTGCTCGCCCGCTCCTTAGGAGCCATGACGATGAAGACTTAGCTTGTGTGCACGCCGGATCGGATTCGCACGATCTCGACGCCCCCTACCTGGCGGCCAACCAAGGCCCCGGCAAGAGGAGCTTGCCGGGAAGGCCAACCAAGGCCCCGGCAAGAGGATCTTGCCGGGAAGAGACAAGACCCCGGCAAGAGGAGCTTGCTAGGAAGGCGACTCAAGGCATACCAAGAAAGCTTGCCGCGACGCGCCCTGCGTCCCGGCAAGATCCGGCGAGCGACAAGCTTCCGGACACGACAAGACGACGGCCGCGACAAGGAGCTTGCCGCGGGAAACCCCCACTTCGTGCCCGCGCTCCAGCACACCTACCAACGTGTCGCTTTGGGACTCTCCCAAGCACACGTGGCAGGAGGCCGTGCAGCTAGGGGTACGTGGTGGCAAGCGGAGATGAAGAGAAGCCCATCGTGGCAAACGGTGGCGCTCCAAACGGTCACCTTTTGCACTGTTTAGGAGACTCTGACAGGCATTTAATGCCCTTGTCCCTTGCCGTCAGAGTTAGGTAGGGCGCACTGTATCCACAGTAAGCGGTAGCTACACCTACCATATCCTTTTCCATTTTTACCCTTCTTGTCTACGTTGCCCCCTGTGGGTGACCCCTTGAGAGTATAGAAGGAGGCCCAAGCGCAACGTAGAAAGGGTTGGGAGGTTCGGCCAGTTCGGCTCGTTCAACACCTGGAACACTCTCACGCTCAGTTTGGCAGCGTCTGGGGCGATGCTGATTCTGCCGACACCTATGGGGACAGGGCCCCTTTTGGTTCGGTGGGGGCGGAGAGCGCACAAAGAGCGGATCGAGGTGGTGCACGCGGGCGATTTTACCCAGCTTCGGGCCGCACGGATGCGTAGAACCCTACTGCTGCTTGTTTGATTGTATTGGATTCTTGCTCAGGAGCGATAGACGCTGCCAGACTGAGCGTGAGAGTGTTCCTGGTGTTGAACGAGCCGAACTGGCCGAACCTCCCCCCTTTCTACGTTGCTCTTGGGCCTCCTTTTATACTCTCAAGGGGTCACCGACAGGGGGCAACGTAGACAAGAAGGGTAAAAATGGAAAAGGATGCGGTAGGTGCAGCTACCGCTACTGTGGATACAGTGCACCCTACCTAACTCTGACGGCAGGGGACAAGGGCATTAAATGCCTGTCTGAGTCTCCTAAACAGTGCAAAAGGTGACCGTTTGGAGCGCCACCGTTTGCCACGATGGGCTTCTCTTCATCTCCACTTGCCACCACGTACCCCTAGCTGCATGGCCTCCTGCCACGTGTGCTTGGGAGACTCCCAAAGCGACACGTTGGCAGGTGTGCTGGAGCGCGGGCACGAAGTGGTGGTTTCCCGCGGCAAGCTCCTTGCCGCGGCCGTTGTCTTGTCGCGTCCGGAAGCTTGTCGCTCGTCGGATCTTGCCGGGACGCAGGGCGCATCGCGGCAAGCCTTCTTGGTATGCCTTGAGTGGCCTTCCCGGCAAGCTCCTCTTGCCGGGGTCTTGTCTCTTCCCGGCAAGCTCCTCTTGCCGGGGCCTTGGTTGGCCTTCCCGGCAAGCTCCTCTTGCCGGGGCCTTAGTTGGCCTTCCCGGCAAGCTCCTCTTGCCGGGGCCTTGGTTTGAGTACTGTGTTCTTGAATGGTCTTCAAGGGAACCACGGAGGGTCCTGGCGGTCACCCGGCAAGCCTTGCCGCGGGGCGCTGCAACTGCCCGTGCACGAGTTCGGGGTAATAGGGTACCCCTACTCTAGTACACCGACACCGAGACTGCGATTGAACTAGTGATCGCCTACTTCACCTTCGAGGGCCCGTTTCTGTCTGGAGAGCAACCAGGCAAGCCCTTTTGGGGAACGTAGTAATTTCAAAAATTTCCTACGCACACGCAAGATCATGGTGATGCATAGCAACGAGAGGGGAGAGTGTTTTCTACTACCCTCGTAGACCGAAAGTGGAAGCGTTAGCACAACGCGGTTGATGTAGTCGTACGTCTTCATGATCCGACCGATCAAGTACCGAATGTACGACACATCTGAGTTCAGCACATGTTCAGCCCGATGACGTCCCTCGAACTCCGATCCAGCCGAGTGTTGAGGGAGAGTTTTGTTAGCACGACGGCGTGGTGATGATGTTGATGTTCTACCGACGTAGGGCTTCGCCTAAGCACCGCTACAGTATTATCGAGGTGGACTATGGTGGAGGGGGGCACCGCACACGGCTAAGAGATCAAGAGATCAACTGTTGTCTATGGGGTGCCCCTGCCCCCGTATATAAAGGAACAAGGGGGTGCGGCCGTCCAGGGAGAGGGCGCGCCAGGAGGAGTCCTACTCCCACCGGGAGTAGGACTCCCCCCCCTTTCCTAGTTGGAATAGGATTCGGGAGAAGGAAAGAAAGAGGGGAAGAAGGAAAGAGGGGGCCGGCCCCCCTTGCCCTAAACCAATTCGGTTTGGGCCTTGGGGGCGCGCCCCACACTTCCCTTGCTACCCTCTATTTCCACTAAGGCCCATGTAGGCCCATTAAGGCCCCGGGGGGTTCCGGTAACCTCCTGGTACTCCAGTAAAATCCCGATTTCACCTGGAACACTCCCGACATCTAAATATAGGCTTCCAATATATCAATCTTTATGTCTTGACCATTTCGAGACTCCTCGTCATGTCCTTGATCACATCCTAGACTCCAAACAACCTTCGATACATCAAAACATATGAACTCATAATATAACTGTCATCGTAACGTTAAGCATGCGGACCCCGCGGGTTCGAGAACTATGTAGACATGACCAAGACACGTCTCCGGTCAATAACCAATAGCGGAACCTGGATGCCCATATTAGCTCCTACATATTCTACGAAGATCTTTATCGGTCAAACCGCATAACAACATACATTGTTCCCTTTGTCATCGGTATGTTACTTGCCCGAGATTCGATCGTCGGTATCTCAATACCTAGTTCAATCTCATTACCGGCAAGTCTCTTTACTCATTCTGTAATACATCATCCCGCAACTAACTCATTAGTTGCAATGCTTGCAAGGCTTAAGTGATGTGCATTACCGAGAGGGCCTAGAGATACCTCTCCGAGAATCAGAGTGACAAATCCTAATCTCGAAATACGCCAACCCAACAAGTACCTTTGGAGACACCTGTAGAGCACCTTTATAATCACCCAGTTACGTTGCGACGTTTGGTAGCACACAAAGTGTTCCTCCGGTAAATGGGAGTTGCATAATCTCATAGTCATAGGAACATGTATAAGTCATGAAGAAAGCAATAGCAACAAACTAAACGATCAAGTGCTAAGCTAATGGAATGGGTCAAGTCAATCACATCATTCTCCTAATGATGTGATCATGTTAATCAAATGAAAACCCATGTCAATGGTTACGAAACTTTACCATCTTTGATCAACAAGCTAGTCAAGTAGAGGCATACTAGTGACACTCTGTTTGTCTATGTATTCACACATGTATTATGTTTCCGGTTAATACAATTCTAGCATGAATAATAAACATTTATCATGATATAAGGAAATAAATAATAACTTCACTATTGCCTCTAGGCCATATTTCCTTCAGTCTCCCACTTGCACTAGTGTCAATAATCTAGATTACACAGTAATGATTCTAACACCCATGGAGCCTTGGTGCTGATCATGTTTTGCTCGTGGAAGAGGCTTAGTCAACGGGTCTGCAACATTCAGATCTATATGTATCTTGAAAATTTCTATTTCTCCCACCTGGACTAAATCCCGGATGGAATTGAAGCGTCTCTTGATGTGCTTGGTTCTCTTGTGAAATCTGGATTCCTTCGCTAAGGAAATAGCTCCAGTATTGTCTGCAAAGATTTTCATTGGACCCGATGCACTAGGTATGACACCTAGATCAGATATGAACTCCTTCATCTGGACTCCTTCATTTGCTGCTGTTATAGTTGTGTCGAATATAGTGTACAAAGTAGCTTACAGTTGGACTTGTAGTTGTATTGTGTTTAGATAGGATATGGAGTCGTGTCCTAGTAGGACACTTGTATCCTAGGCCTCTCATATATAGCGGGGCTAGACACACGATGTAACCTATGCCAACATAATAGCACCGGAACGCAGGGGAAGCCGGCGGCATGTGCCAGTGTCCAGGGCAACCGGGTGCGGTATTGTGACGGTGTCACAGGGAGGAGCGCCCGTAGTCAAGCCCCGGGGATGTAGCCATATCGGTGAACCTCGTTAACAAATCTCGGTGTCATGCCTCGTGTGATTGCTTGGTCCTCGGATGATCAACGATATTGCCTCGAATTTATTATAACAAGGTCTGACGGATCGACGTAAGTCGCTTGGTACAGAAGACGGTGGTGGAATTGGCGCTGACAACGTAGGAGCGTGATGCTGATGGTGACCGACTTCTGGGCATGGAAACACGTGGCGCATGCCCCGAGGTCTTGTGTGGCTTCGACAAGACTATGACGCGGGGTTGATTCAAGACGGTGCACATGAGAGCTTGAGGTCGACGGGGCGCGAGGGTGGACTGATCATCTACCATGGAGTCATGTTGATGGTGGAGCTGGATTGAGGGGCTACGGTATAAGGATCCAGAGAGTCGAAGCCTATTCAGCGGGAAAAAGCGAGAGGCACGCAATTCGTACTGGAGCTCAGTGGTCTGATGGAAGCGTGAAACTCGTCATCGGTCGGTGATGATCGGTGGTACTCTGCAATGGGGGTTGAGTGGTGTGGTTTCGCGACCCTTGAGACTCGACCGGGACAGCGGAGGCTCGACGCGGTAATAGCGGTGAGGCGTGCGGTATGCACGGACATGGAGACGGGCCAGGGCTCTGGTGGTCATACATGTGGTGAGACAACTGCGAATTTGACTCGGGATGACTACAAGCAACGGTGAAATTCCTTGAAGTTTCAGACAGGCGGTCGAGAAAGGAGTGGTGATGTTGAGTTCAGGTAACTCTTATGTGTGACACCCAATATGTGAGTTGTTCACTTTCATGCAGGTCAGTTATCAGTGTGTGATAATGTTGATGGATACTCTAGAACTAGGGAGCACAGACTAGAGTAAAGAGGAACTTAATTTTGCTCGAGTGTTGACTGTGGTCAGGAAAAGGAGGGACTACAAGTTGCAGGTGGACTCATATGGTGTCTTTAGAGTAGCAGCGGTACTCATGGGATAAGCTCAAGTCCAATGTGCATGGAAGTTTGACGCATGGACAAATTCAAGGTGGTGGAGAATATTCTCCAAGGTGGAGTTAGTTATAGTTGTGTCGAATATAGTGTACAAAGTAGGTTACACTTGGACTTGTAGTTGTATTGTGTTTAGATAGGATATGGAGTCGTGTCCTAGTAGGACACTTGTATCCTAGGCCTCTCATATATAGCGAGGCTAGACACACGATGTAACCTATGCCAACATAATAGAACCGGAACGCAGGGGAAGCCGGCGGCATGTGCGAGTGTCCAGGGCGACCGGGTGCTGTATTGTGACGGTGTCACGGGGAGGAGCGCCCGTAGTCAAGCCCCGGGGATGTAGCCATATTGGTGAACCTCGTTAAAAAATCTCGGTGTCGTGCCTCGTGTGGATGCTTGGTCCTCGGATGATCAACGATATGCCTCGGATTTATTCTAACAGCTGCTTCTGAATCAGCTATGTACTCCGCTTCACATGTAGATCCCGCCACAACGCTTTGTTTAGAACTGCACCAACTAATAGCTCCACCGTTCAATGTAAACACGTATCCGGTTTGCGATTTAGAATCGTCTGGATCAGTGTTAAAGCTTGCATCAATGTAACTGTTTACGATGAGCTCTTTGTCACCTCCATAAACGAGAAACATATCCTTAGTCCTTTTCAGATATTTCAGGATGTTCTTGACCGATGTCCAGTGATCCACTCCTGGATTACTTTGGTACCTCCCTGATAGACTTATAGCATGGCACACATCAGGTCAGGTACACAACATTGCATACATGATAGAGCCCATGGCTGAAGCATAGGGAACATCTTTCATTTTCTTTCTATCTTCTGAAGTGGTCGGGCATTGAGTCTTACTCAACTTCACACCTTGTAACACAGGCAAGAACCCTTTCTTTGCTTGATCCATTTTGAACTTCTTCAAAACATTGTCAAGGTATGTGCTTTGTGAAAGTCCAATTAAGCGTCTTGATCTATCTCTATAGATCTTGATGCCCAATATGTAAGCAGCTTCACCGAGGTATTTCATTGAAAATCTCTTATTCAAGTATCCCTTTATGCTATCCAGAAATTCTATATCATTTCCAATCAGCAATATGTCATCCACATATAATATCAGAAATGCTACAGAGCTCCCACTCACTTTCTTGTAAATACGGGCTTCTCCAAAAGTCTGTATAAAACCAAATGCTTTGATCACACTATCAAAGCGTCTATTCCAACTCTGAGACGCTTGCACCAGTCCATAAATGGATCGCTGGAGCTTGCACACTTTGTTAGCTCCCTTTGGATCGACAAAACCTTTCGGTTGCATCATATACAACCCTTCTTCCAGAAATCCATTCAGGAATGCAGTTTTGACATCCATTTGCCAAATTTCATAATCATAAAATGCGGCAATTGCTAACATGATTCGGACAGACTTAAGCATCGCTACAGGTGAGAAAGTCTCATTGTAGTCAATCCCTTGAACTTGTCAAAAACCTTTCACAACAAGTCGAGCTTTGTAGACAGTAACATTACCGTCAGCGTTAGTCTTCTTCTTGAAGATCCATTTATTCTCAATTGCTTGCCGATCATCGGGCAAGTCAACCAAAGTCCATACTTTGTTCTCATTCATGGATCCCATCTCAGATTTCATGGCCTCAAGCCATTTTGTGGAATATGGGCTCACCATCGCTTCTTCATAGTTCGTAGGTTCATCATGATCTAGTAGCATGACTTCCAGAGCAGGATTACCGTACCACTCTGGCGCGGATCTCACTCTGATTGATCTACGAGGTTCAGTAGTATCTTGATCTGAAGTTTCATGATCACTATCATTAGCTTCCTCACTAACTGGTGTAGGTGTCACTGAAATAGTTTTCTGTGATGTACTACTTTCCAATAAGGGAGCAGGTACAGTTACCTCGTCAATTTCTACTTTCCTCCCATTCACTTCGTTCGAGAGAAACTCCTTCTCTAGAAATGTTCCGAATTTAGTAACAAAAGTCTTGCCTTCGGATCTGTGATAGAAGGTGTACCCAATAGTCTCCTTTGGGTATCCTATGAAGACACATTTCTCCAATTTGGGTTCGAGCTTATCAGGTTGAAGCTTTTTCACATAAGCATCACAGCCCCAAACTTTAAGAAACGACAACTTTGGTTTTTTGCCAAACCACAGTTCATAAGGTGTTGTCTCAACGGATTTCGATGGTGCCCTATTTAACGTGAATGCGGCCGTCTCTAAAGCATAACCCCAAAACGATAGCGGTAAATCGGTAAGAGACATCATAGATCGCACCATATCTAGTAAAGTATGATTACGACGTTCGGACACACCATTATGTTGTGGTGTTCCGGGTGGCGTGAGTTGCGAAACTATTCTGCATTGTTTCAAATGAAGACCAAACTTATAACTCAAATATTCTTCTCCATGATCTGATCATAGAAATTTTATTTTCTTGTTATGATGATTTTCAACTTCACTCTGAAATTCTTTGAACTTTTCAAATGTTTCAGACTTATGTTTCATTAAGTAGATATACCCATATCTGCTTAAATCATCTGTGAAGGTGAGAAAATAACGATATCCGCCACGAGCCTCAACATTCATCGGACCACATACATCTGTATGGATGGTCTCCAACAAATTTATTGCTCTCTCCATAGTTCCGCAGAACGGCATTTTAGTCATCTTGCCCATGAGGCACGGTTCACAAGTACCAAGTGATTCATAATCAAGTGGTTCCAAAAGTCCATCAGTATGGAGTTTCTTCATGCGCTTTACTCCGATATGACCTAAACGGCAGTGACACAAATAAGTTGCACTATCATTATCAACTCTGCATCTTTTGGCTTCAATATTATGAATATGTGTATCACCACTATCGAGATTTAGCAAAAATAGACCACTCTTCAAGGGTGCATGACCATAAAAGATATTACTCATATAAATAGAACAACCATTATTCTCTGATTTAAATGAATAACCGTCTCGCATCAAACAAGATCCAGATATAATGTTCATGCTCAACACTGGCACCAAATAACTATTATTTAGGTCTAATACTAATCCCGAAGGTAGATGTAGAGGTAGCGTGCCGACCGCAATCACATCGACTTTGGAACCATTTCCCATGCGCATCGTCACCTCGTCCTTAGCCAATCCTCGCTTAATCTGTAGCCTCTGTTTCGAGTTGCAAATGTTAGCAACAGAACCAATATCAAATACCCAGGTGCTACTACGAGCATTAGTAAGGTACACATCAATAACATGTATATCACATATACCTTTGTTCACTTTGCCATCCTTCTTATCTGCCAAATACTTGGGGCAGTTCCGCTTCCAGTGACCAGTCTGCTTGCAGTAGAAGCACTCAGTCTCAGGCTTAGGTCCAGACTTGGGTTTCTTCTCCTGAGCAGCAACTTGTTTGTTCTTCTTCTTGAAGTTCCCCTTCTTCTTCCCTTTGCCCTTTTTCTTGAAACTGGTGGTCTTATTGACCATCAACACTTGATGCTCCTTCTTGATTTCTACCTCCGTGGCCTTTAGCATCACGAAGAGCTCGAGAATAGTCTTATTCATCCCTTGCATATTATGGTTCATTACGAAGCTTTTGTAGCTTGGTGGCAGTGATTGAAGAACTCTGTCAATGACACTATCAACAGGAAGATTAACTCCCAGTTGAGTCAAGTGATTATGATACCCAGACATTTTGAGTATATGTTCACTGACAAAACTATTCTCCTCCATCTTGCAGCTATAGAACTTATTGGAGACTTCATATCTCTCAATCCAGGCATTTGCTCGAAATATTAACTTCAACTCCTGGAACATCTCATATGCTCCATGACGTTCAAAACGTCATTGAAGACCTGGTTCTAAGCCATAAAGCATGGCACACTGAACTATCGAGTAGTCACCAGCTTTGCTTTGCCAGACATTCATGACATCTGGTGTTCCTCCTGCAGCAGGCTTGGCACTTAGCGGTGCTTCCAAGACGTAATTCTTCTGTGTAGCAATGAGGATAATCCTCAAGTCACGGACCTAGTCCGTGTAATTGCTACCATCATCTTTCAACCTTGCTTTCTCAAGGAATGCATTAAAATTCAACGGAACAACAGCACGGGCCATCTATCTACAATCAACATAGACAAGCAAGATACTATCAGGTACTAAGTTCATGATAAATTTAAGTTCGATTAATCATATGATTTAAGAACTCCCACTTAGATAGACATCCCTCTAATCTTCTAAGTGATCACATGGTCCATATCAACTAAACCATGTCCGATCATCACGTGAGATGGAGTAGTTTCAATGGTGAACATCACTATGTTGATCATATCTACTATATGATTCACGCTCGACCTTTCGGTCTCCGTGTTTCAAGGCCATATCTGTTATATGCTAGGCTCGTCAAGTTTAACCTGAGTATTCACTACAAAAAAAGGACACATCCGTGACATTTTGGGCCGAACGATTTTTTTTCTGTCATACATATGACACTTCTAGGACGATAATTGTGACAAAACCCGGTATCATCATAGATGTGGTGGGCTCCTACTTCTATGACAAAAAATCATGACAGAAAATGGGCTTTTCGTCCTGGGCGGGCCGGAGACACAGCTACATGACATTCTTTGGGCCGCCCATGATGGAAAAAACCGTGGTAGAAGCGAGGGCGAGGAAAATTTCGGGGAGTTCCCGGTTACGGTGGGAAGTCGGGGGCCGAGCGATGCGCGTTTCTCTCGTACACGTACGCGTGTGTGTGTGAGGCGTTAGCTCTAACTGAACCCGAGCGAGGCGTTGGGCTCTAACTGAACCCAAGTGATTGCACTGCAGGCTACGCATTACTAAACCCGATCGATCGATCGATGGTTGTTAACTGAACCCGATCGGGCGATTCCTTTGCTACTGCTGCAAACAAAAGCCGAT